>NW_006205008.1:1053451-1059493 GCF_000334495.1 Tupaia belangeri chinensis
GTGTGCGTGCGTGCCCAAGATCCTGAGCGGAGAATGGAGGAGAAGGGATTGTGGCGTGACCATCCCCACTGGGGGGTGATTTCTCACTTTCTGACTCTATGTCTCTCTTTGTCTGTCTGGTGAGCGCACGCACCCTATAGCAAAAAATCAATTGATTTTTTCTTTTTTTGAGAGGATTTTGCACGTGCACTCACCAGACAGACAGAGAGAGACAGAGAGACAGAAAGCAAGAAATCACCCCCCAGGGGGATGGGCACGCCACAATCCCTTCTCCTCCATCCTCCTCTCGGGATCTTGGGCACACATGCACACTCACCTGCACCCGGTGTGAGTTTAAGCCACCTAATCCGCGACTAGAACCATGGTCGACTACATGGGAGGCCAGCGACCTAGCCATTACACCAGCTGCTGGTCCCAATAATAACTGTTTAAAATTTAGAATCAACTGGCTAAATAGTAGTAAATTCAGTTAGCTGATTATTGTTTGGTGTCCACTGTGCTGAACCCTGTGCCCGCCATATAATTTTGGCCAACACATGGCCGACCTCAAGAGCTATTGCAGTCAGAGCCTAAGGAGGGCTTGAAGGAACAGACTTCTGGAATCTTCAAATATGTGTATGTGGAAGTCTTGTTAAAGATAAAGCAGTTGAAGCTTTGTTGAGAACCAGCAGTTAGCGTAATGGCTATGTTGCTGGACTCCCACGTAGTCGACCACAGTTCACGTCCTGGACCCGGTGGCTTAAACTCATGCTGGGCACATGTGCGTGCGTGCCCAAGATCCCGAGAGGAGAATGGAGGAGAAGGGATTGCGGTGTGACCATCCCCCCTGGGGGGTGATTTCTCGCTTTCTGTCTTTATGTCTCTCTCTGTCTGTCTGGCGAGCGCCCTATAGTGAAACTCTCTACAAAAGAAAATAAATAAATAAATAAAGCAGTTGAAGCTTTGTTCAATTGCTCAATTAGTAGGCATCTATTTTACATCCTAGAAGTTGTTCTAAAGGCTAAGAATCAAGAATCGGCAAGTCAGATCTTTAAGCTTAAGGAACTCAAGCTAAGTGATTGGCCTAGGAAGTCATGTGAAAATACGAGTTCCAGAGTTGCAGCATGGATGTAGAACTCTAGGAGCAGAGGAGGAGATGACTAACTCGGTCTACGTGCAAGCGGTGTTGGGGCGGTGGGTGATACTAAAATCTCACAGGAACTGGCTTGGTCTCCTCCGTCTTAATGTACTTCTCTGTGGGTCGCACACACTTGTCATCAAGTACCAATCAGGTTGATGGCCTGCACACTGCTTTATGCTACTCTTGGAAACACTGAAAGGCACCCAGCAGCACCTCTATTAAACTTCACATCAAGATAATAGAAGCAGAACTGGAACGCTGATGTTTTTCTTGGAAAGGACCTTTATGTAGCTGGCAGGGTGGGGGGTGGAATTTCAGAAGTCACATTTGCCAAAGCTAATGTGCATGTCAGCGGAGTGGAGGCTGTGTTTGCTTTGTCTTCACGTTGTCATTTTGGGGTGGCGGAGCCTCTGCCCGTCGGTGCACACCAGGCGCATGTTCTTTCCACGCGGTGCATTGCTGCCTTGCTTTTCTCAGTCAACCAGAAAGGCCTCTGACAGAAGGCTCCGAGCTGGCAGCAAAGTCTTGGGGTAGAAGTAATCAATCTAAGGAATACCAAACCTATTCCCATGGTTAGTCAAAATATACATACACACACGGCGTACATACAATTATGTCATTGAGATCGTCTGCAGTAGAGGCTCCATTTGAGAAAGAATGTAGGGGAAATCGCTCCTCGCAGGTTCCATCTGTGGCAAGAAAAATGTTCAACTTCATCTACCGCAGGACATGCTGTTCTTCTTGAGTACGTCTCATGGAAGTATCAGAGGTACATGACACATTCCCAGTGGAGACCAGACAAGTGAGACAGCGCGAATGGAAACAGAGCCCACTCTTAGTGTAGATGCCTATTTATAAAGTACTTGACAAAGGTTATGAAGATGGAGATTGCAGTTAATGAGTTCAGCGGAACCAGGCAAATGCCATACGCCAAGTTTCAGTAACTATGTGAGAGAATAGAACTTTTATCAAAAATGGTAGGGGGACCAGCAGTTAGCCTAATGGTTATGTCGCTAAACTCCCGCGGTTTGAGTCCCCGACCTGGTGGCTTAAACTCACGCCTGGCGCATGTGCGTGCGTGCCCAAGATCCCGAGAGGAGAATGGAGGAGAAGGGATTGCGGCGTGACCATCCCCCCTGGGGGGGTGATTTCTTGCTTTCTGTCTCTCTGTCTCTCTCTGTGTCTTTCTGGCGAGTGCACACGCCCTATAGCAAAAACCTCTCCCAAAAATAAATAAATTAATTAATTTTTTAAAAGTGGTAGGGACCCAATTAGCAAAGTGTCCCTGCATTTAGGCTGTCAACTGGCCTTCGAAAGAGCAACTCCCCGGGTGACTCTTCCGTCACAGCTGCTTACTGAACACACACATCAAGCCTTTTTCTGCTGTAGTAGTTACTCTGCAGAAATACCACAGAAATGCAACCACTAGAGAACGTTCTCCATCACACAGGTGTGTGCACATGCACACGTGCCCACACATGCATGCGTGAGCACACACACACATGCACTGCTTGTCCATTCCAGCAGTAAATTTCTGGTGATGAAGTAAGTGACAAAAGGAGTAAATGGCTTTTCTTAAACCACATTAGGCTTTCAAGTTCTAATCATGAAAATTTGAACCAGAAAATTAGAGAGAAAAAATTACGTGGTTAAGTCACACACTATCCCTTTTATAGCATTTAATTGCCCCATCTCCGGCCTCCGAAAGCTGAGAATTATTCTTCCAAGTCTTTTTAAAGGTGGTCCTCTGTGTGGTGAATGCGTCCCAGTGGGTGCACTGTGGGGGAGGCGCTTTTACTCAGCCAGGGTTCCAAGCCACTTGCTTACAGATCAGGGCCCTAGAAGCAGACGTTCCTCAGCAATAATCTGGGATGAATGTAAGACATAGCCAGAATCCATGGTGTGCTGTTCCCCTTGACCGTTTTTACTAAGGGAGCTTGGCGTTGTCCTGAAGCCTGACTGATGCCCACACAACTTTATTTTTATATTTTTTACTAAATAATTGCAAGCTGTTTCTAACAAATTCCTCTTGCTCAATCTTTGCATGAAACCATAAGAATAAACAGCACGAAGGCTCTCCGTAGACATGTTTCACATTACCAAGTGATTTGGGGCTTTACAAAGGAAGCAAAAAATGCAAAGCTGCCCCCTGCTTTTGTTCTGTGGTTTAAAAAAATAAAATGCTATCATTAGATCTAATGTTATCATTAGATCTTCCAGCTGTGACCAAAAGGAGTCTTAGCCTCCAGAGAAATCAACTGGCCCCAGGTAATATGCCTATGTCCCAAGCGCAGGAAATGGGCCACCACTGGTCACAGCCATATCTCCCTTTCCCTCATCACTCTGGAAAGCTAGATTATAGTTTAAACCTCTGGCTGTACAATCCTTAAACGTTACATTCCCATTCAAGGGAATATGCTATTGAGTTACTTCAGACTTCTGTTAGCTTCTGGAAATGGTGTTTCAGGGAGGAAATAGCTTCCTTTTATTGAATATCCTTGGTGTGTAGCCGCAGGGGTAGACACTTTACACCATTTAGCTCATTTAACTATGCCAGTAGGGGAGCAGCAGATGGCGTAGCGATTACGTCACTGGACTAACACATGGCCGACCACAGTTCGAGTCCTGGATTTGGTGGCTTCCAACTCGTGCCAGGCATGTGTGCGTGCATGCCCAAAAATCCAAGAGGAGAATGGAGAAAGGATAATGGTATGGGCATCATCCCTGGGGGGTGACTTCTCACTTTCTTTTTCTCTGTGTCTCTGGCAAGTGCACATGCCCTATAGCAAAAATCTCTCTTAAAATGAATAAACAAATATTCCAGAAGCTCTGCAAGTTGCACGTAGTCAGTTCAATTTTACAAAAAAGGAAAGGGCCTCATATGCACAAGATTTTGCTGCTGGGAAAGGAGAGGAGCCGGGACTCCAGCCATAATCTGCCTGATTCTAAATCCTCTGCTTCTCTCCACCCAGAAGACTCGTTCATTTGGGTCACACCCTTTTAGTGTCTCTTGCTCCTGAATACAACACAGAGCAGACCCTTCATAAATACTTACCAAACTGAGGCAGAAAATTTGGAAATGACTAAGGAGATTCGGTGAGATAGAATGATGGGCCCAGATTTGATCTAAAAATCATCCCCAACAAAAATGATAGATGCCAGGGAACCAGCAGTTAGCGTAATGGCTATGTCTCTGGACTCCCACGTAGTCGACCGTGGTTCACATCCCAGACCCGGTGGCTTAAAACTCACGCCGGGCGCGTGTGCGTGCATGCCCAAGATTCCGAGAGGAGAATGGAGGAGAGGGGATTGCGGCATGACCATCCCCCCTGGGGGGTGATTTCTCGCTTTCTGTCTCTCTGTCTCTCTCTGTCTGGCGAGCACACCGCCCTATAGCAAAAACCTCCCCCAAAAAGAAAAGATAGATGCCAGTGAATTTTCAATGCGTTTGTAAGTGTTGTGAAGGCTTCCTGAGCAAACTTTGTCACCTGGTGGAGTTTACATATATACTTAGGAGAGGTTTTCGCTATAGGGTGCATGCGCTCACCAGAAAGACAGAGAGACAGAAAGCGAGAAATCACCCCCCAGGGGGGATGGCCACGCCGCAATTCCTTCTCCTCCATTGTCCTCTCAGGATCTTGGGCATGCACATGTGTCTGGTATGTGTTTAAGCCACCGGGTTTGGGGCTCGATCTGCTGCTCAACTACATGGGAGTCCAGCGACATAGCTATTACACCAACTGCTGGTTCCAAGTTTAGATCTTTTTAAATGCAATCTATTTGCGTAAAATCTGTTTCTTTCATGACAGTGAGAGAGAGGGAGAGACAAGCACCATCATCAGGGTTTCACACTGTGCACCCCCACCCCCACCCCCTCTTCTAGTCTTCCCAGTCAGCATGCACAGCTCAATGAGAAAGCTGAACCCGTCATTCCACACGGATCCAGCATCACTTGAGTGGTGAGTTTCTGCTGGGCCAAGCTGGCCCTTCAAGGGCTCATTGCTATCATTTAAATCAGATCTGTCTTCCAAGAACCAAGAGTCAGGTGTCATAGACGTATCCTTCCACAGTGAGTTTAACCACACCCACGAGGTGCCACTTCCACGCCCCATTATGTCTCCTGCTGGTATTGTTTTCGAAGAACTTGTCACTGTCTGAAATGATCTTGTTTACCTGTTTGATTACTTGTCTTGCTCCCAAATGTCACCTGCCTTTCTGTACCCAGGGCCTAACATGGTGCCAGGTACACCGTCCTTTAATTTTACATGTGAATTGAGATCCAACTCTGTCAGCGAGATGTGGTGTCCATGTCCAGAGGAGGTGCCACCTGACACAGAGCAGCCCACGTCATTTGTGCCAGGAGCCCTGGAGCTTTCCTTACCCCTCAGGAGTGGCATGGCATTCAAAGTGATCATTCAAGTCTTGGGGACAGCCCAGTCGTAGGGCATTTGGCTGCAACCTGGTCAAGCCCAGGTCAATTGAGGAAAATATATTAGGATTTTTTCTCTTTCTGTTGTATGTCTTCATTGCCAGTGCAGGTTACAAAAGTCAGACAAAGCCCACATGCTGCTCCTAGCCTATCTTCCACTTCCCATGTCTTCAGTGTCTTAATTGTAGCTGATAAATGAAAGAAATCATATTTATAGAATGGAAAATCAAGCCCTCATTTTTCTGCCAGTATATTTATTCTGCACCCACTGTGTGCCCGGTGCTGTTCTGGGGTTAAGGAAGAGCACTTGGCAGCGTCAGGGTGCCTGCTCTCAAGACACTTACATCCCAGTGCCAGGAGGCAGGTGACAGACAAGGATGAAGTATGACAGGAAGCAAGGAGAGGCAAGCACGAGGGAGGAGGGGATGAGAGGGGGGCTGCGATGGGTGGAGACGGCTGCTTTCTGAGGGGCCAGGAAAACACCTCACGTCTT
>NW_006205008.1:1059683-1077290 GCF_000334495.1 Tupaia belangeri chinensis
GGGCTCGATCTGCTGTCGACTACATGGGAGTCCAGCGACATAGCTATTACACCAACTGCTGGTTCCAAGTTTAGATCTTTTTAAATGCAATCTATTTGCGTAAAATCTGTTTCTTTCATGACAGCGAGAGAGAGGGAGAGACAAGCATCATCATCAGGATTTCACACTGTGCACCCCCACCCCCTCTTCTAGTCTTCCCAGTCAGCATGCACAGCTCAATGAGAAAGCTGAACCCGTCATTCCACACGGATCCAGCATCACTTGAGTGGTGAGTTTCTGCTGGGCCAAGCTGGCCCTTCAAGGGCTCATTGCTATCATTTAAATCAGATCTGTCTTCCAAGAACCAAGAGTCAGGTGTCATAGACGTATCCTTCCACAGTGAGTTTAACCACACCCACGAGGTGCCACTTCCACGCCCCATTATGTCTCCTGCTGGTATTGTTTTCGAAGAACTTGTCACTGTCTGAAATGATCTTGTTTACCTGTTTGATTACTTGTCTTGCTCCCAAATGTCACCTGCCTTTCTGTACCCAGGGCCTAACATGGTGCCAGGTACACCGTCCTTTAATTTTACATGTGAATTGAGATCCAACTCTGTCAGCGAGATGTGGTGTCCATGTCCAGAGGAGGTGCCACCTGACACAGAGCAGCCCACGTCATTTGTGCCAGGAGCCCTGGAGCTTTCCTTACCCCTCAGGAGTGGCATGGCATTCAAAGTGATCATTCAAGTCTTGGGGACAGCCCAGTCGTAGGGCATTTGGCTGCAACCTGGTCAAGCCCAGGTCAATTGAGGAAAATATATTAGGATTTTTTCTCTTTCTGTTGTATGTCTTCATTGCCAGTGCAGGTTACAAAAGTCAGACAAAGCCCACATGCTGCTCCTAGCCTATCTTCCACTTCCCATGTCTTCAGTGTCTTAATTGTAGCTGATAAATGAAAGAAATCATATTTATAGAATGGAAAATCAAGCCCTCATTTTTCTGCCAGTATATTTATTCTGCACCCACTGTGTGCCCGGTGCTGTTCTGGGGTTAAGGAAGAGCACTTGGCAGCGTCAGGGTGCCTGCTCTCAAGACACTTACATCCCAGTGCCAGGAGGCAGGTGACAGACAAGGATGAAGTATGACAGGAAGCAAGGAGAGGCAAGCACGAGGGAGGAGGGGATGAGAGGGGGGCTGCGATGGGTGGAGACGGCTGTTTTCTGAGGGGCCAGGAAAACATCTCACGTCTTGGGTGTTCCAGATTGCCCCAGGCTTGTGGTCTCAGGTCCAGGGTCCCAATGGGAGTCTGAGCTGTGCTCAGGCCTGGGATCCAGACCAGCTAAGGGGCTGGGAAAGCTTGAGGAACTCCTCATGGCAGAAACATCCAGGGTCCGGATTTGTCTCTAGAACAATGGACAGGTGAGAGGGAGGGTGGCTCTGAGTGTCACCTCATCAGTCACTCAGGCCCTCCTCTGCCCCAGCCCATAGGCCATTGCTGAGTCCTCGATGAAGCTGGCTCAGAGACAGTGACGCCCAGAGTTCTGAGGCACAGGCCTGGGGCACTACCGCTTTGTGTGACCAGGTGCGGCCGTGGGGCTGGAGGAGAGGACAGGCCCTTCTCCTGGACCCCCTGCTGGAAATCTCACTTGGCCCACATGCCAGAGGTGCAGATGTCCCAGTGTGGACAGGACAAGCTCTTCAGAGCATGGGTGGTCTCAGACGCAGGTGCCGCCAGGGAAGCACAGCGCTGGAGGAGGAAGATGGCAAATGCCAGCTGGCACTGAAAGGACCATGTCTTGAGCACGTGTGAGAAGGCTAGAAGGGCGTTCTGGGACTGACTCGGGTCTGCTGTTCTTCTGACGAGGCTGGAAGAGGAGAGATACTATGGTGTTATTTCCACCCCAGCTGGAGTGTCCTGAAGAAACACTGGCAATCCCAAATGTGAGCCAGGCCCCAGTGAGCACACGGTGCTTCCAGCCCCATCCCAAAGCCTCCTGGCTTCCCAGGCCTGGCACTGTGTTAGAGTGAAGACAAGCTTTGCCTCTCAAGGCCGACTCGCCTCCAGCAGGCAGCAATGCTGTGCCAGCAACGCCGTCACAGGGCAAGAGATTGGGACCTGGGAATTTGCATTTAATAGGTAATGAAATGATTATGAGGAATGCAGTAAGAAATAGTGTGAGGGTGGAGGGGGAAGCTAGTATCACGTGGCAAATGCACTTCATTCCTTCTTGCAGAACCCCCAGGCTCAGTGTTTAAGCTAAACTGTGATCCACGTGGGCCTATTTCCCCAGGACATCTGCCATGACTAACCTGCTAGTAAGTGCATAAGGGCTCGTTTTAAAGGGAGGACTTGTTCCTTGCTGCCCAGAGAGAGGAGTTTCTCAATGAACTTCCAGGCCAGTGCACATCTTGTTAGGCATTGACCCAGTCTCACCTGTATAGCTCAAGTCCTTGGAACAAAAGTATTAAAATTAATCGGGAATGGGACCAGCAGATGGGGTAATGGTTAGGTCACTGGACTCCTATGTAGTTGACTGCAGTTTGAGTTCCAGACCTGATGGCTTAAAACTCACACTGGGCGTGTGTGTGTGCGTACCCAAAATCCAGAAAGGAGAATGGAGGAGAAGAGATTGTGGAGTGGTCATCCCCACTGGGGGGTTATTTCTTGCTTTCTGTCTCTCTGTCTCTCTCTGTCTCTCTGGTGAGTACACGCATCCTATAGCACAAATCTCTCTAAAAACTAAAAATTAAATTTTTTAAAAAATTACAATTAAAATTAATAGGGAGTGGGACCAGCAGTTGGCATAATGGCTATGTTGCTGGACTCTGATGTAGTCCACCATGGTTCGAGTCCTGCTCCTGGTGGCTTAAACTCAGCCAGGCACATGTGCGTATGTGCCCAAGATCCCGAGAGGAGAATGGAGGAGAAGGGATTGGAGGAGAAGGGATTGCAGCATGGCCATCCCCATAGGGGGTGGGATTCCTCGCTTTCTGTCTCTCTGTCTCTCTCTGTCTTTCTGGCAAGCACACACTCCCTATAGCAAAAACTTCTCCCCCCAAAATAATAATAATAATTAATTAACAGGGAGGTGGGACGGCATTTGGTGAAACGTGAAATTAACATGTCAGTACACATACGCCTTCCAGTCAGTGACTTCCAGCCATTCTTATTTCCTTTGAAAGCTACAGGGATCACAAATTCAGAGCCTCAGGAGTAGGGCAGGAGGTCTACATGAAACCAGGCTACGTAGGGACTTGAGTCCTTGCAGCTCCACCTAACACATGCCATGTGAGACATGAGACTGGTGTTTCTGCAGCTTTAGGCCTTTTCAAGTGAAGTCAGGAGCCAGGTTTTAAAAAATCAATTTTTGCTATAGGGGGTCCCCGGGGGGATGGCCATGTACAATTCCTTTTCCGCCAATCTCCTCTCAAGCTTTTTGGTATGCATACACATGAGCCCAGCACGTTTTCCAAGCAACCAGGTCCAGGACTTCAACTGTGTACTTGGCCGTGCAACCGTCATGCCACCACGCTGGCCCCAGAAGTCATTTTTAAAAAACAAATTCTACTTTGGGACCAGCAGATGGTATAATGGTTATGTTGGTTGACCTCCACGTAGTCGATCACAGTTCAAGTCCCATACCCGGTGACTTCAATAGCATGCTGGTTGCATGTGCATGCATGCCCAAATCTCAAGAGGAGAATGGAAGAGAAGGGATTGAGGCATGGCCATCCCCATTGGGGATGATTTCCTGTTTTCTGACTCGCTGGTGAGCACACACACTCTATAGCAAAAATCTCTCTAGAAAAAGAAAAAAAAAATTCTCCCAAGTTTTAAAAGTTGATTTTTGTTTTGTTTTTAACACAATATGGGCCAAACAAGATAAATGCATGTATGCACTGAAATTTTTCTCTAGGTTTTGAGTTCTCCGGATGAGAAGACAGTTGGGACATCTTTATGGAACACTACTATATTCTGAGACCAGCAGTTAGCGTAATGGCTATGTCGCTGGACTCCCACATAGTCAACTGCGGTTCGCGTTTTGGACCCGGTGGTTTAAAATTCACGCCAGGCATGTGTGCGTGCGTGCCCAAGATCCCGAGCAGAGAATGGAGGAGAAGGGATTGCGGCGTGGCCATCCCCTCTCGGGGGTGATTTCTCGCTTTCTGTCTCTGTCTGTCTAGCGAGAACACACGCTCTATAGCAAAAACCTCTAAAAAAAAAAAAAAAAAAAAAACAAAAACCCATAAAAAAAAAAAAAAAAAAAAAAAAAAAAAAGCACTATATTCTATAGAACTTTCTCTATTTTTTTGGTACTCCAAACATTTCCATAAATGATTCTTGGTTTTGCTCCTTGCCACCCATGGGACGTATTCTCCATCCATGCTCCTAATCATTAGCATTCTGGTAAAATTGCAGGCAATTGGACTTTTAACTACAGTGGCTACTCTACAACTTCCATACCTTGGAGAGTTCTGTGCGGGCCATGAAGGTGAAGTCACAGGTAACCATGGCTGCAGGAAGAACAAAAGAGTGACAGCAATTTGCATCCACTGATGATGTCAACCCTCCACCCAGTGAGCATTAATCTGCGCCCCAAGACATTTAATAGGTTAAAAAAAATGCTTATGAGGACTGCTGTAGGCATTATGGAGCAAGACCAGCTATCCCCACCAAGTCCTGTTTAAATTGCAGGTTCAGAAGCAAGATAAATGACTCTTGTTCAATGACTAAGTTTTCGGGTGGTTTGTTACACAGCAATAGGTAACCAGAATGCTTATGATGACGATAGACAGTCAGGAGCTTAGAGCTCACGGAGAGCACAGTGTTCGCCGCTCTGACAGCTAGGACAGAGCTCTTCTCCCCTATCTCCTCCATGAGGCCTCTAGGCTTCTCCCATCCCACATGACTCTGGCTTGCCACTGCCCTGCCTGGCTGTTCTCCAGTCTTTGGATCCGCTTACCTTCTGCTCTGTCTTCTAACTGCATGGCTTTCTTTATGTCCTCCATTCAAATTCTTTGGAAAAAGCAGCTCTGAGTGGGTCAGTCCATCATTTTGTGTTGGGTTGTGGATTGCTGGTGGGCTTCATTTGACTGTTGTCAAATCAGACAGCACCCCTGACCCAAGTGGTTGTGACAGATGCTGGAAGGAAATGACCAATGGCAGAGGGGTGCCGTTTTAGAAGGTGCAGTGGAAGGTGCTTTGGATTGATTGGCATGATGGGCATATCTAGAATAGAAGCGAAAGGAAGAACAAATGGTAGGAGAATTTTGTGCAGTAGGTGAAAATCTTCAGCTTGGCATACGCATGTCCTACTAAGCCTGTTACCTTTGGTCCAGACTTGGATGGTTGTTAGAAACTCAACTGGCACTTATACTCTTTCCTAAGATTGATCAGGAGCTATTATGTGGGGTTCTTTTTAAAACTGGCCATATCCCACTTTTCAAAAGTAAAGCCTGCCTTTATCTTTCCCGAAATAGTCTTAAGGGAATTGCTTCAAGGCATGAAGACTTCAAAGTGCCTCACAAGGGCATAATTCAAATATTGGAGTTCTTCAATGCTGATCATTTATTCTGAGGATCATAAAACATCCCCTTCCATCACAATGAGAGGTGCGTGTCCTCCTCAAATTACTTTTTATTTTAATAATGTTCAATATTGATATGCAATGACAACTCCAGAATACATTTTTAATTGCTTGAAAGCTTATGTAACTGAGGATCTTTTTTTAAAGCTTCTTCTTTCTTCCATGAGGTGAAGACAAACAGAGAGAGAAAGGCAGAGACGGACAGGCACCCACAATAGGGTCTTCACACACTCTACCCCCAGTGTCAGTCGGTGCTCAGGAAGGTCTGAGATACGAACCCACGACCTTTCCCATGTATGCTTAGTTGCATTATCACGCCATCATCACCCGGCCCCTTACTAAGGAGTTTTTAAAATTAACTTAAATTTATTCAATATTTTGGCTGCAGAGGAGTAGTATGATCATTTAATTCTGAAATGCTGTTGAAGTTTGTGTCTCCAGGAAAGGGGGTCTGAGCAGGAGTTTCGTGACATGTATAATAAACATGTAGAATGTTTATATGGCGTTTTGGGGAGGAACCCCTATGGAAGAGAGTGAAAGGAAACAGGAGTTGAGAAAGGGAGAGAGATCCCTGCAATCTTGGCTAAGCTCACAGGAGCTCTGCTATTAAAAAGGTTGGTAAGACTCACCCTGCTTTGTGCCTGTAGACCCCCACCATGACCAGCCATTGGAGGTGGGCATCTTGGGGAAGAGCATGAGCCTGGTGAGACAGGTCTGTATCTGAGGCCAATCTGCTCCAACCTGGGGCTGCCAGTAACAGGGGATGAGAGCAAGTCCCTCCTCGAAGGGGAATCTGGGCAGCACATCGTCATGACCACCGCAAATGTCAATGTCCATAGTATGCCAGAAATGACATCCTTTCCCAACAGCTTAAGCTTATCATGAAAATTTTCAGGTGTAAACTTTAAGGTACAATTTATAAAAGCAGTTTTAGAGGGTTGTGAACACACATCTCAAGACTGGCAGTAGTAGTACTCTCCTGGCTCTGGTCACTGTTGGAGAGATTCCTTTGGAACCTTTGTAATCGTTCATGCTTGTGGAAGAGGTGTGTTAAATGTTCAGTAAGTTCTACTTTCTTTTCCTCCTGGGTGCCAGCTAAATCTTGTTTTCAAGATTCCCCTGAAAATACACTTTTATTTGCTTGAAAGCTTACAGTGGGACCATGTAATCGAGCACTGAGATTCAGAGAACGTGTCAGAAGTGATGCACACCAAGTGCAAGCTTAGACCATCAAATTACAGCAGAATCTGCCATGTTCTTCCTCTTCTTTCTCCTGCTGACTGGATGTAGATGATCCCATACAAATCTTCAAGGCCTTAGCAAACGGCATAGACACTGGATAGAAGGTCCTTTGGTCCCTGAATGACTGCATGGAGCAGAGCCTACTCCATCCTGCCTTAGATTATAATATGATCAAGAAATGAACCTTTATCACGGTATGTCACTTGGGGATTGCTTGTTACAGAACTTAACTTTCTCCGACTAATACAAAACATCTTGAAAAGAAAAAGAAATTTAAGCAAACTCAGCTGTTTAGTGATGCTTTTGATCACAGGGGAGGAAAAATGATTAATTTTCATGAAGCTTAGAAAAATTCAAAGAAATTTCCTCTGGGTAACTTTCACTGAGAAGAGCCTACCCTTAACTGAGTCAGAGGGAGTTAGCCACAATGAAAAAACATTGACCTATTAATGGTACCTGTGAAGCCTGATTCTGGTGAATGTCACTGATAGTAGGAATGTGTCATCAGTTAGGACTGAGTTCAGTTCTATGTAAAAGAAAACCTAGCCGCTGAGGCTGAAACTACACGAGGGTTTAATTTTCTCTCAAGTTCAGGGTTACATAGTCCAAGGCTCTATTAGCTTCATGGTGACATCAGGAACCTCTGCTTCTAGTGTTTACTCAGCCCTTTATGGGGTGTATGCTCATTTTGTGTTCATGGCTGCTAGAGCTCCAGCTGTCACATTTACATTGTAGGCAGAAGGGAGGTGGAAGAGTGGAGTGTGCAGGTTTGCATGCTGGATTTAGCAGATACTTGGGGTGCTTTAGCCACATTCCCTTGGCCTTTTTCATTTCAGCCAACCATGTATGTATTTCTATGCACATTATAAGAACCACACACCAGCACACCACAGAAGGCTGCCTAAGACATGCAAGTGCTACTAGTTTAACAGCCTCAGGGTGAGCCCAAACAACAGGGAATGAGAGGTCCCAATCTCCTTTTCCTCCAAGGGGATAGTCATGAAGAACTACATAATTCCTCAAAGGGTACCAAGTAGGATTGAGGCGCACCCTGACAACTGGCTTATTAATGCCTCCTTCGTATGCTTTTCTTCCCTCCTTTTCTCACTCTCTTCCCTCATTTCTGTTTCCTGGGGTACCTCTCAAATGCACTGCTGTGCCCAACTCCTTATTACAGCATTTCCTTTTGAGGGAACTCAAACTAAGGTCTCAGTTAAGTCTGCCCCCTTTAAAAGGATCTCCTAGGAACTTTTTTTTAAAAAATTCCAGTTAATCCCATTGGTCAGAATCAGGTAACATGATTCATTTCTAGCTGCAAGAGAAATTGGGAAATATGAGCTGTTCCAGTGGGGACTTTGACACTCTCAGCAAGATTGAGCTCTGTCCATATGGAAAAAAAAAAAGGATGCATATTTGACTGGTAACTAGCTAGTCATCAAGGTCAATATTGACCTTCTGATGATTTTTAAAAGTTTATTTATTCATGATAGCATATGAAAACACAAATGAGACAGAGAGAGAGAGAGAGAGAGACAGAAACCCTTGGCAGGGTGTTGTCACACCGAGATCTCCTTTCCCTGGCCCTCCAGCTCACCAGGATCTTGGGCACTCATGCGCACAACCAGTGTGTTTTCAAACCTACCTGGGAATCCAAACCCATGGTTGGCCATGTGGCTTCTAGCACCACAGTTCAGTTTGCTACTGAATATGCCACCAGGATGGGCCAGTTTTCTGATTTTTAAAGAATTAAATTAGTAAAAAGTAAATATCTGGAAAACAAAATACATGAAATTCAATGCAGGTATAAAAAACATGAAAACATAAAAATACAAATTTTAGAACACATCTTTGGTTATTAAGGGTTCATTTAAACTGGGAGTTTTTTTTAAATTTTTGTTTCTTTTGCCTGAGAGCACGTGCACTCACTAGAAAGAGACAAAGAGATAAAGAGACAGAGAGAGAGGAAGAAAGCACCACTCCTCCACCCCCCAATAAGGCATGGTCATGCTAATCCCTTCTCCTTTTCTTCATCCTGTTGGGATTTGGAGCACACACACATATGCCTTGTGCATTTTTTTTTTTTAAATAGAGAGATTTTTGCTATAGGGTGCATGCATTTGCCAGAGACAGAGAAAGAGAAAAAGTGAGAAATCACCTCTTCCCTCCCCCCAGGAGGGATGGCCACTCCACAATCTCTTCTCCTCCATTCTCCTCTCAGGATTTTGGGCACATATACACACGTGCCTGGTGTGAGTTTCAAGTGACCAGGTCTGGGACTCGAACCATAGACTACCGTGTAGGAGTCCAGCACCTTAACCACTATGCCACCTGCTGGCCCTGCCCTGTGTATTCTTTTAAACCAGCAGGACCAGTACTTACACTATGCAGCTGGCCACATGTGATCCAGCTCCTTTGACCACTAAGTCTAGGGGCTGGTCCACAAACTAGGATTATTTTGTATAGTGAGAAATAATGGGCTGTTTTTCAAACTATTCTCCTTTGATGATGTCATGGATTCACCTCTATGATTATTTCAGCCTTAAGTGTTTGCTTTGATAAAATGTGTTGAAATAAATGTTCTCTCTCGCTTGCTCGCTCTCTTTCTTTCCCACCTGGTGAGTGTCCTTGTTCTACAGAAAATTTTATGTGGGTTACAACAGAGCATAGTCAATAAGACAATGGCAAAATGAAAGCCAGAGGGGCTGGCAGGTGACATGGTGGTTAAATCACTAGACTCCCATATGGCTGACTGTGATTTGAGTCCCAAACCTGGTGGCTTGCTTTCTCATTTTCCTCTCTCTGTCTCTCTCTGGTGAGAGCATGTGCCCTATAACAAATTTTAAAAATAATAATAATAAATAAAAATAAATAAGTATTATTTTTTTAAAAAATGAAAGCCAGATCATTGAGCACAAGAAGGCAAATAAACAAATCATGGGGGCCTGGCATTGTTGTGGTTCAAATTTGGATCTGTGCTTAGGGGTTCCCAAGGCTAAGCAGAAGAAACAATGTTTTAAATTATTTGTGTTACCAGAAAGAAAATGGCATAGCAGTGTTTCTAGAGCAAACACATTTTTAGAGCACCAAAATTCTAAAATTTCTCTTAGGCCCTACCTTTGAGAATAGGGAACAGTACATGGAAACTATCCTCAACAACATTTTTACGTAACGACCCAATAATGGACTTCAGGGTCTAAGGTCCTGCAGCAATTCCATGAAAATTTAAGAAGCAGCACTAATAGTCAACAAAGTGACCATAATTTTGCAAAGGGCAAAAATGTCCCAGCTGCAGTGACTATGAAGGCTTCAAGGCTAGATCTTGGAGTTTCTAGAAGAGTAGAGAAAATGCATGGCAATTGCATAAGCTCAAGGGAAGATGAATGACAGACACCAGCCCCAGGTGGTACTCTGAGTACTCCAGAGAGTCTTACCAATCATTGCTTCACTAATCGAGTAGTCACTCCCAACCCTACATTCCTTGCCTGTCTTCCCGTAAAAGCCTGAAGGTCAACCTTTCCAACCTTCCTTGCAGATAGGAGTGGATAAAAAGACAGGAGGGAAAATTGGCCTGGGGGATCCTAGGAAAGTGTCTGTTTTACTGACAAAGGAAATGATGTGAGAAGAAAGGTGTTTGTATGGCCTCTTTTCCTTTCTCTCTGTCTTGAACATGGACATGTTGCCTGGTACAATGATGGCTGTCATGAGGCAATGAAGACAAGACTGAAAAGTCAACTAGTCAAAGAAGGTCAAGAGGAAAGAGAGAGAGCCTGGTTCTTCACTGACCATGTGCTATGGATACACTCTTAGGACAGCCCACTACAGATTCTTCTCAAATAAACAGTAAACTGACTTTATGATTCATGCTCCTGGTGGTAGAGTTCTCTATGTCTTGCTGTTGAAAACAGTTTACCTTTTAACTTTGTGTGACTACAATGTATCTGCTTTTAAAAAGCAAAGAAGTGGAGACAGCAGAGGGTGTAATGGTTATGTTACTGTCTGCGGATCAAGTCCCAGACCCAGTGGCTTAAAACTCATGTCGGGTGGGGACCAGTAGTTAGTGTAATGGCTGTGTCGCTGGACTCTCATGTAGTCGACCGCAGTTTGAGTCTCGGACCCGGTGGCCTAAGCTCACGCTGGGCGCGTGTGTGTGTATATGCCCAAGATCCCGAGAGGAGAATGGAAGAGAAGGGATTGTGGCATGGCCATCCCCCGGGGGAAGGGGGTGTGTGTGATTTCTCTCTTCTGTCTGTCTCTCTCTGTCTGTCTGGCGAGCGCATGTGCCCTATAATGAAAACCTCTCCAAAAAAAAAAAAAAAGAGCTATTTTTGCTATAGGGCGTGCGCGCTGGGAGTCCAGCGACCCAGCCATTACGCTAACTGCTGGTTCCCGCAAAAATATCTCTTTTTTTTTTTTTTTGGAGAGGTTTTCATTATAGGGCACATGCGCTCGCCAGACAGACAGAGAGAGACAGACAGAAGAGAGAAATCACACACACCCCCTTCCCCCGGGGGATGGCCATGCCACAATCCCTTCTCTTCCATTCTCCTCTCGGGATCTTGGGCATATACACACACACGCGCCCAGCGTGAGCTTAGGCCACCGGGTCCGAGACTCAAACTGCGGTCGACTACATGAGAGTCCAGCGACACAGCCATTACGCTAACTGCTGGTTCCCGCAAAAATATCTCTTTAAAAAAAAAAATAGAAAAAGCAGAAAAGGAACTGGTGAAAATAAAGAGTCCAAGCAGGAATACCGACTCAGATGTGAACCAAGATGAGATCTGCATAAAAGTCAGAATTTTCCTCAGGAAATAATCTTGAACCAACCATGGCATGGAAATAATTGCTGGAGTCAATATGTAAGAGAACTTCTAAATGTTCCTGGAAAAATGGAATTAAAGTACAAGTTTATTTTGGTGCAAAGAAATCACAAAATCTAGGGATAATTTTTATTATACACACTTTCCATGAACTTTTTGAATACCCCCCAACCCCAACACACACTACTCCTTGTAGGATGCCATGAAATGTGATTGCGGTAATGTCGATTACCCAAAATTCTAAAAAACAAAAATTAATCATCACTCTTTGAACATAAAACCTTAGTTTATCTGTCTTCAATCAACTGATTTGAAAAATCATGGCTTCTCGGGGGACCAGCAGTTAGCGTAATGGCTGTGTCGCTGGACTCCCATGTAGTTGACCACGGTTCATGTCCCGGACCTGGTGGCTTAAAACTCACGCCAGGCGCATGTGCGTGCGTGCCCAAGATCCTGAGAGGAGAATGGAGGAGAAGGGATTGCGGCGTGGCCATCATCCCTGGGGGGTGATTTCTCGCTTTCTGTCTCTCTGTCTCTCTCTGTCTGGCGAGCACAAGTGCCCTATAGCAAAACCTCTCCAAAAAAAAAACAAAAAAAAACCATGGCTTCTCGGTAAACTCATTGAAATAATTGAGCTAGAGAATGTTTTCCTGGATTATTGAATGAATTCATCTGCAACTTGAGACCAGTAGATTGAAACAATGATATAAATAAATCAAATTTTGGAAACTATTAAAAATCACGATTTGAGCTTTCAGAAAATTAATGTAATTCTAAAGTTCTTATTTCTGGAAAATAGAAATTAGTACTGATTCTTTTTTTGGAGGGAGAGGATTTTGCTATAAGGTATGTGCACTTGCCAGAGAGACAGAGGGAGACAGAGACAGAAAGCGAGAAATCACCCCCTAGGGGGGATGGCCACACCACAATCCCTTCTCCTCCATTCTCCTCTCAGGATCTTGGGCACGCATGCACACGTGCCCAGTGTGAGTTTAAGCTACCTGGTCCGGGACTCGAACAGTAATCGACTACATGGGAGTTCAGTGACAGCCATTATGCTAACTACTGGTCCCAAGGTACTGATTCTTAATGCAAGTATCTGTCTCATCAATGAGGTAGCATGCATTTGCTCTTTTCAAAACTGTTTCATGGTCTGCCCCATAGCGCAGTAGTTAACTGCTGAGCCTAGGAAGCCGGATACCACATGGCCGACCACAGCACATATCCTAGCCCTCGAGACATGGAAGGCTGCCCCACGTGGTTGTGAGCCAGGATCCTGGTGGATGGAGAGTGGAGGAAAAACAATTGCTGCTTGACCAGGCCCCATAGGGGAGTACCTCTCTCTCTCTTTCTCTCTCTGATGTGCTTGCTCTCTAGCAATAATAAAAATAATTTTTAGAAACTATACAAAGTGGTTTTAAATTATTAAGAGATAACTCAGAGGAAAAGAAGGAGGCAGAATACCCCTAACCTGTTCAAAATCAATTAGAGTTGTGATTTGATGTACAGATACTCTGAGTGTCTTCATACAGATCTGTTTTTTTTTTTTTTGAGAGAGATTTTCACTGTAGGGCGCGTGCGCTCGCCAGACAGACAGAGAGAGACAGAGAGACAGAAAGCGAGAAATCACCCCCCAGGGGGGATGGTCATGCCGCAATCCCTTCTCCTCCATTCTCCTCTCGGGATCTTGGGCACGCACGCACACGCGCCCGGCATGAGTTTTAAGCCACCGGGTCCGGGACACGAACCGCGGTCGACTACGTGGGAGTCCAGCGACATAGCCATTACGCTAACTGCTGGTTCCCCTCTTCATACGGATCTTGACTTTTTTTTAAAGTTTCTTTATTTCATGATGAAGAGAGATAGAAAAAGATAATTATCTGCTATGAAGAGAGAGACAGACAGAGACAGAGAGACAGAGAAAGCACCCCAACAGGTCTCAGTGCTGCAGTCCACCCCCATTCCTCAGTCCATCTTGGGTCATGGGTAAATGCGTGTTCAGTATACTCAGGAAGGTCTCTTCAGGAAGGTCTCTAGATCATACTGAGAACCTTCCTGTGAGAGATTGCCTACCAGAGTGTCACACTACCGCCCTACCCATATTCCACAACCCCCCATCTTGATTTTCATGATGGTTTTGTGTGAGCACCAATGACCGGAAGTGCATGTTGTCCTCCAGCAACTTGGCTACAATTGGTATTCCTGAAAGGGGTGTGGAAAGCGTTTCTAACCCTGCCTCCCACTTTTGTATGCATTTGCAGACAAGGTTAACACTTCAAAGAATGCCTTTGAGTACAAAGGATGGCTATATTCCTGTGTGGCTGTACGGGATGCTATTGTCCTTGCTACATTTATTTCTATAACATAATGCCAGTCATTTGTGAAAATTGAAATAACACTGAAATAAGAGGCAAAGGTACAGTAACATTCCTGATGAAAATTATGCCATAAATATACAACATGAGTAGACAAAGTGCTTTTTTCAACTGTTTCCAATTATAAGCAGAAAATGAAATTATTTTTACTACTCTTGGGTCTTTTTTGTTTTAAGTACATTGTTTTTTGAAAATGTGGGAGACAGAGATGCAAATAACTGTTTTCTTAACAATTATCTGCAATGAAACTCTGAGTTTCTCTTTTGTTTTTGTTGGGTGTAATTTATCATTTCTTCAGCTATGTCAAAAATCATTGCTGCAAAACACATGGTGGCAAGTCTCCTATGGTAAACGGACGAGTAATTCAACTTGTCGTTGTTTAGGTCACGGCGTGTTGTAGGAGACCACTTTTTCTGGATCACCAGCAACATAAACAAAGGGTTTATCACAAAATAAATAAATGTAATCTACAGTTTCCCATTTAACTGTATCAGAAAACATTTGGAGGACATGGCCACATGCTCATTCAATTTAGCCTCAATAACGTTATTGGCACGTCAAGGCCAGCAAGTATTGCCAAAGTCAATACGGTAGGCCAGGATGTGCTGGGCAGGTTTCACAAGGGTGGTGAGATTTTATGTCATGAGCCTTGATGTTCACCCAGATGCAATCCTGTTTCTGGACCTCCCATAGGAGGAGTCACCCATTACCAAATTAGATAAGACTGGAAGGTTTGGGGAAGATTAGGAAAGAGGTAATGACGAAAGGAACAGCTTCCATCAATGATGTCTGAGAACACATGTACAAATTGGGGCCTGAAAAAGTCAAAGGAACATCAGTAAAACTTAATCCAGACTGAATCCAGTATGTATAGAGAGCAGTTTACTACAGAGTTGACTCTTCATTTTTTTAGGCATATTCTAGACTTGCTTTTGTTAATTTCTGAAACAAGTATTGCATGAGTGTGGCACAAAATTAAAAGTTAAAAAAGTTTGGGCCAGCAGATGGGCAAGATGGTTAGGGCAGCTGGATTCCACAAGGCTGCCTTCTTGAGTCCTAGACTCAGTGGCTTGAAAATCATACTGAATGCGTGTGAGCGCATGCCCAAAATTCTGGGAGGAGAAGAGTGAAGAGATTGCAGCGTGACTGGCGTCCCTTGGGGGGATATTTCCCTCTCTAACTCCCTCTCTGTCTCTCCCCCCAGAAATTACATATGCCCCATAGCAAAACTAAAATTAATAAATAGAAGTTTAAAAATGTGTATGCCATGAATCATAAATCTCCTTCCTATCCCTGCCTTTTCAGCCCATGTCTCTCCCTCTCCAAAGCAATTATTACCTGTTTATTATAAATACTTTCAGGAATATCCTGTGTGTACATGAATGTGCACATATCTACTAGCAACTTCCTTTCACTTCGATATAATACTCTTGTCGATTGTTCCACACCAATATATACAAACCTACCTTATTCTTTTTAATGGCTGCAGAGTATTCCATTGCCTGGAATTTCCTTCCATTATGTAATTAATTCCTTACTACTGGAATAGTAATAGGTTGTTGCAATTGTGTTCTCTTAAATAAAATGCTATATAGACACCCTTCAGCACCGAGTAGTTCATGAATGTATAAGCATCTATACATAGGATACTTTTGAAAGTAGAATTATTGGGCCAAAAGGTTTGTAAATGTGTAGTCTTTAAAGCTTTTTCTAAATTGTTCTCCCAAGAGGTTTACCAGTTTCCCCTAGAAATTTATGAGAATGACTCCCCCCAGTTCACCAACACAGTACATTGTCAAACTCAGTCCAAAATTTGAATGGTCTTTTGATTCAGACATTAGCAGTAAGTCAGAGTCAACTATTTTAACAGCTTCTTTTGCTTTTAGGGACTTTAACAGACCAAACAACCATCTATTCATCCATGTAACAAATAGGCATTGAGTTCTTATTAATTCATTCAAGAACACCTTCTATGTACCAGGCATTCTGCCAGGTCTGGGGATATAGTGGTGATACAATGATCCCGGATTTTATTGACAATGGGGGAGAGAGACAAATAACCACATACAAGAGCTTGGGGGAAAAACACAGAATCTGTGAGGGCGTAAAACAGGAGGTCCTGCTCTGGTCTACAGTGGCCACAAAAGCTTCCTTGAGAAAGCTGAGCTGAAGGATGGGCGGGCGCTCTGGGGGGTGGGGGAGAAAGAGAGAGAGGAAGGATGAGCAGGAGTCATGGCGTATACACACATGCACACACACACACACACACACACACACACACAAAGTGTATGCCCACATGCTGAATCTTCCAGGTAATAGAGAAAGAGCATGTTATCTTCAAGAATGCAGAAGACCAGAATGTGGGAAAAGGGAGGGACAGAGAATGGAGAAAACTGGGAGGCAAAGCATGATGGGAAAAGTTTCCCAACCTTAAAGGACTTGCTGTAGAAAGGAGTGGCTAATGCCCAGTCAGGAAAAGTCCAGTAAAGACGTGATCGATAAGCTCCATTAGACAGGTAAAGAGCAAGTGCATGGGGAGTTCATGAGTGAATTCCGGAGTTTTTAGTTCCCTTGTGTAACTGTATGCTTAACTTACTTTGTTTTGATAAAATAAATATGGGGGGACTCCACAATGTTTATGGAAAAATGAGTTAAAGTACAAGCTTATTTTGACACAAAAATTTTGAAATTCATGCATAGGTTCCTTATACACATTTTCTATTAACTTTTTGGAGACCCTACTCCCTGATACTTCATTTTTGGGGGAGAGGTTTTTGCTATAGGGCGTGCGCGCTCACCAGACAGACAGAGAGAGAGACAGAGAGACAGAAAGCGAGAAATCACCCCCCAGGGGGGACGGTCATGCCACAATCCCTTCTCCTCCATTCTCCTCTCGGAATCTTGGGCACGCACGCACACGCACCCGGCGTGAGTTTTAAGCCACCGGGTCCAGGACGCAAACTGCGGTTGACTACATGTGAGTCCAGCGACATAGCCATTACGCTAACTGCTGGTCCCGCTAACCTTTTCTCTTAAAGGAAGAGCTGAAGAATTCGGTGGTTCAGATCCCAGGAGTTCCTACTGTTCTCATCTGTGTAATTACAGCTGGGTTAATAGCCCAAGCAATCTCAGCTGATTCTCTGTCCTCTCCAGGGGCTTAGAATTGAGGCAGACTTGGTGGTAAGACATCTGACTATCTTAACGTGTAGAGGAAGAGAAGTTTAGACTTGGGGAGCTTCCCTTTGAAATTAGTTTTAAGGAGCTGAAACCTCAAATTTATTTTAATATTAACATGATATAAATACCATAAAGCAAGTATGAATGAAACGATGGCTATTTCTTTGGCTGTTGATATAAAATCTCTTCTGAAAGGCTGTATACGTGACTCTTATATAAATATAAATTATATATATGTCAAAATTGTATGTAACTGGGGATCAGTAGGTGGCATGGTGGTTGAGGTGCTGGACTCCCACATGGGTGACTGCAATTCAAGTCCTAGACCTGGCTGCTTGCTTTCTCACTGTCTCTCTTTCTCTGACTCTCTCTGGTGAGCACACATGCCCTACAGCAAATTCAAATAATAATAAATGACATTGAA
>NW_006205008.1:1077357-1079277 GCF_000334495.1 Tupaia belangeri chinensis
GAGTCCGGGACCCAGTGGCTTGCAAATCAATCCGTGTGTGTGTGTGTGTGTGTGTGTGTGTGTGTTTGTGTGTGTGTGTGTCCCAAATCTAGAATGGAGACAGGAGGAAAAAGGATTGGGGTCCACCCACCCCCATCTGTCTCTGTCTCTCTCTGTCTCTGTGTCTGATGTGTACACATGCCCTGTAGCAAGAGCAGAAACAAACAAAAAATAGTATGCAACTCATTAATTGACAAGGGAACCAGTGAAATGTTAAGAATAGTTCAGAGGAGAACTTGAAGAACAGATTTATATAGACAGTCAGACAAATATGCTCAGATATTTAAAACTGTTTAAAATTCTCCAAAATAATAAATTATTTGGTGCTATCATTTATTTTCCTTATGCATGATCAAGCACATGCATGTGCATGTGAAAGAGAGAGAGAGAACAGCCACAACAGGGCCTGGTCACAATCCTCCTTTCTCCAGTTCTCATTCTGTCAGGATTCTGAGCACACGTGCACACTCTCACCCTGTTGCTGCCAGGAGCAAGACGGTCATGCAGACTCGGGCTTCCTTCTCCACCACTGCGGCCCTGGTATGTATTTTCTACTAGATGAAAACAGATTACATCTCTACCAGACAAAAGCCATTTACAATTACATTTACAATGACAATTTGCAATTGTATTACATTTATAATTGAGCAGCTAGAATGATTTACATTACTCTCAACAAGAATTATTTCGCATTGCTATCAGCTTTCTATAAATTAATCTCTACCCATACAGAAGTGTGAAAAGAAAGTCAAAGATACACACCCAGAAGCACTGCACTGATAAAATATCCTTTATCCCCTTTCCTTTTAAAAAAATAATCTATGTAGTGCATTAACTCTAAAGAGGTCAGGGTACTCATTTGTTCCCAAAGAATTTTTTTCTAGGTTTATTTATATATATTGTCCTAGAGAGAGAAGTGCACCTCCAACAGAGTTTCCATGCAGCGATCCACCCCCGGCCTCAGCCAGCCCAGATCACAGGCACAGGGAAGCCTGGGATGCAAACCCAGAATCTTCCCAGGTGGGTCTAGTATCACTGAGTGTTGTGTTAATGCCGCACGCCTGTCTAGTCTCTTATTCCC
This sequence comes from Tupaia belangeri chinensis, assembly GCF_000334495.1. Lineage (NCBI taxonomy): Eukaryota > Metazoa > Chordata > Mammalia > Scandentia > Tupaiidae > Tupaia > Tupaia belangeri. The sequence goes on from NW_006205008.1 coordinate 1,078,478, forward strand.
AGGAAGTTTATGATCGTATGATCATCCCAAAGAAGATGCTTAGAAACTAGTGTTCTTCCATCACACCAAGATGGAAGAAAAGTGCTCCTCATATCATGCATTATTAAGAACTAGCAACTAGCACCTAACACAAGCTAAACTACAATCTATAATACATAGCTCTCAACTAGGAGGAGCACTGCTTTTTGAACCATACTTTATTATCTTTATTTCTACTGTAAATCCCTAACTTTGTTTCCAGTCCCAGAAAGCCAACCTTCTTCATACTGCCTCTAAATTCTTTACTGTGTGAATGAAGCATACAGCTATGTGCTTTGATTTTGATGAGTGAACTCTGTCAAATACTGGTGAGAGGGTGAGAAATAGAGAAACTCTTGGGTTTGTGGCAGGAAGCAGTTTCTAAAGATGTTATCTCCAAGACAAGAGGTTCAAAGCAAGCAGAAATCAGATGGTCTCTAGAAGAAAAGTATAGTGAGATACAACCAAAACTTGATATTAGGGCACCCAATAGGAAGCACCAAAATCTGAGCAGAGGAACATAAAGCCAGATTCCATGCGTGTTATCAGTCAGGGTTGAGAAAGGTAGAACCATTATGAATATTTCAGAGTTAAGCGTTTAATATAGAGATGGGGCCTTATACCCTATGACAGAGATGGGGAAGCAAAGGCCTGAAAATGAAAATTGAAGATTTGGAGGAAAGCCACTAAGTAGGCTTGGAGCTGGAGAATGAGTCAGTGTTCGCAGGAAATCTTGAAGTACATTGGGCTCTTGCATTGGACGGTGAAGAGCGGGTGGTATT
>NW_006205008.1:1079294-1103037 GCF_000334495.1 Tupaia belangeri chinensis
TTGGTATTGGTCCGTAGGTCCTTGGCTCTGAAGCTACTACCGCTGTGCGTCTATGGAAGGGCCTCTGATGGTGAGCCAGCATTGCCACTGGGCAGCAGGGCTGGCAGTTAGGAAGGACAGATGGGTATGGAATGAGAAAAGGTGAGGACAGACTGAAACTCTGGTACCTTTCACTCCACACTCAGCAGTGACCGTCAGAATGCAATAACTGTGGTTTCACTTCTATCTCCCAAGTCTTGTGCAGGGTCTTGGCTAACTCCAAGTTGAAACCAGGGAAATGGAAATAATGACAGAATAATCCAACTCTCAGTGGGCAAATCCAAAATGAACTCAAAGGCATGTATGACAGCCAACATAGTGATTTCAATTCCCAGGAATTCTCCTTGACAGTGCTTATAGTGGGTAGACTTCTTTTAAAGAACACAGACCCCACCACCAAGCACACACCACCGAGACTTGAAGAACCCAGCAGGGACACATATGGAAGCTGTGTCCACAGCCTGCCTAGTATGTGGGGCAGCAATCTAGATCACTTGAACTTGTGCATTAGTGGTTTGACAGGAATAATTACTGTGGCCAGTTCACAGTGGCTCATTGCTTGAGAAGGAAAGTATAGAGAATCAGGTCTCCATGGGGTTGCTTCATGTCCAAGTCCCTGCTCCCAAGTTGATGCAAAGTTCTTATGCATGTTTCCTCTTTTCTCTAATTTATTTTCCACCTTCTTTGATTCCTGCTCTTCCCCCCTCCACATTTCTATATCTATACATAGAGCACAAAATGGTGGATGGATGGATGGATGGATGGATAGATGGATGGACGAGGTCAGAGCTGATAATAATAGGAACCAATTTTAGGGTATAGCATAACGTGTGCAAATAGAGCAACAGACAGAGACTCAGGAGGCATGAGCACTCCAGAAATGTTGACTGACGGTGAAATACTTCACAGGTCTGAGACACCATAGATCAGATTTCCCCAGGAGTCAAAAAAGAGTGTTTACATGTTTGTGTGTGTGTGTGTATCCTATGAGAGAATAATGAGAGATCCAGAGATCCATGAGACGACTCCAATTAATAAAAGCCCTAAGAACTCCTGCAGTAAACTCTATATTCCAACTCTATTTCATTCAGTGTTTCTCAAATTAATTTGACTTTGGAAGTCCTTTTCTCATAACTTCTGTTAATAGTCTACAGATGAAACACACTTTGGGAAATGCTCTAAAATATGTCCAGGGTAGTCCCTTCCTCTCTGCATTACAACGAACTTTTCCTTTTCTCATTAAACTCAAACCCCCATGTAAATTGAAAGGCCTTGCTCTGGCTATAAAGGACATCCCTTTTTTCTTTTTAATAGGGTCTTCACACTGAACGTTAGTCCAAGAGACAATATAGGACATGTTCTTTGTAATGTGAATAATAGACCATCTTGATGCAACTCTAAACCAGACATGCAAATCTAATTGAGTAGTGTTTTTCAGATATTCACAGAGAGTAATCCAATCCAGGAATGTTGGTTTTGAATTCCAACAACAGCAACGTGCAGAAAAGTATTGCTCTCCAGCTTGAATTGGACTGTATCAGATGTTCTAAACCAGGATGGTCAACTAGGATCCTGATCTTTCCAATACTTGGAACCTTGGATGATTCAACTGACTGAAGGTCAGACACTTGTTGGTTTAGGCTGAAGATCAAAGTTCATCATCTTGTAACATAGATCTTGTTAACTTTGGGTTTACCACTAGGGGTCACTAAAGAGAGAAGGGAGACAATCTTAATTTTTCTAAATAATTCCAGAGTAGCCATGGGCTTTGGACAACATGCCAGCTTTGTGCTTTTCTATCTATATCTATCCATCCACACACACACTATAGTGTACATATGTGTATACATACACATAAACACACACATATACATGTGTGTGTGTATATGTATGTGTGTGTGTGTGTGTGTGTGTGTGTGTGTGTGTGTGTATAACCTGGGGGTTTTGTGATCCAGTTGGGTGGGGCCTAAAAGTCTACATTTCTGACAAGTTCCCAGGTCATGTCAATGGTGGTGGTAGAGGACAGACTGTTTAGGAAGAGTTAGGGTCTCAAGATACATGTCATCTTAGTTGAGTTCTTGCAGGAACCCAGCCTATCTTCCACTTCTCCTTCCTCTTCATTATTCTCCCTTCCTCCTTTCTCTTTTCACTTCCCTCTTCCTCTCTTCCCGTCTTCCTTTACTTTCTTTTCTCCCTCATTTTCCTCTCTCTCTTTTTTCTGTCAGCTTTATTTGGAACTCAGTCTTCTTGAAGGATTTCTTCCCAACCATTTGCTTTTATAGTTTCTCCTAAAATCTAGCCTGGTGGCATTGATAATCATGTATGCAATAAACATCAGAGAACCAGAGGTATCGAATGCATATTTATTTTCTGTCCAGTTTCTCCCTTTTGCATGTATTCCATTTTGTCTAAAAAGATTGAGCTGGTTTTGAGCAATTCTAATTCTGATTGAGCTAGGTCAGAGTAGATGTGTCACAGTATATGCACAGTATATGTCTGTGGTGTTGGAGGAGATTTGATTTTATTCCTCTATGCTTTAACTATAAGGTTGTTTGTACCACTGAGAAATTTCTTTTTCTTTCTTTCTTTCTTTCTTTCTTTCTTTCTTTCTTTCTTTCTTTCTTTCTTTCTTTCTTTCTTTCTTTCTTTCATTTTTTGGAGTTGAAGAAAGAAACAGCTGCTCATGTAGAACCCAGAGACTCATTTTCCACACTTTGTGATTGTTACTTCATGTAAGGGCTCAGCACAAGATGTGCAAAAAGAGCAACGGATTGAGACTCAGGAGGTGTGGGCCCTCCAGAAATGACGGCTGTGGTGAAATACTTCACAGAGCTGGGACTGTGGATCAGATTTCCCCAGGAGTAAAAGAAAAGAAAAGGTTCCGTGTGTGTGTGTGTGTGTGTGTGTGTGTATCCTATGAGAAAATAATGAAAGATCCAGAGATCCACAAGACACTTCCAATGAGTAAAAGCCCTGTAAGTGAAAATGAGTGTAAGTGAATATAGCAATTCCCTTTTGGCATGAGAGACTTGAGACTGGACCTCTGTATAGATTACAAATATAAATATAAAGATTTTTATTGATTTTTTTCTAATTACAATGCAGAAATTTCTTTTTTTTTTTTTTTTTTTTTGGAGAGGTTTTTGCTATAGGGCACGTACACTTGCCAGAAAGACAGAGAGAGACAGAAAGACAGAAAGTGAGAAATCATCCCCCAGAGGGGGATGGTCACACTGCAATCCCTTTTCCTCCATTCTCCTCTCGGGTTCCCTGGCATGCACGCACACGTACCTGGTGTGAGTTCAAGATGCTGGGTCCAGGACTCGAACCACATGGGAGTCCAGCAACACAGTCATTAGGCCAATTGCTGGTCCCAGGATTTCATTTTTAAAAATAGTTTCAAAATATCACTACCTGTCAATAACTCATGGTTAACAATTTGGATCTATGATGATCTTCCAGTCTTTTTTAGTATTTATAGATGCATTTTCTTATAGTTGTGGAATACCATTTTTTAAATAATTTAATTTAATTTAGTTTATTCATTCACTTTTTAATTTGACCAGAGGTAGACAGAGAGAAAGAGGTAACGTGAAAAAGTAAGCCATCAGGTCCCGGACTCGAACCATGATCAGCCATGTGGGAGTGTCCAGCGCCTTAACCACCATGCCACCTACTGGTCTCCTGGAATACCATTTTGTAATCTGAGGCTATAATTTAGCAATGTAGACTACACAGTATCCTATTGCAGTATTTCCTACACCATACTTTTTCATGGCTTTGTGGTAGTTTACTGTAAATATATTCCATATTATACTGAATTAATCCCCTATTGTTGGCTATTTAAGTTTTTCCTAATTTTTACATTAGGGAAAAAAACAAAAACAAAAACAAAAAACAAACAAAAAAAACCCTCTATGAATATTCTTATACATAGATGTTTGTGGACACTTTTCATTATTTGGGTTGGAAAAGTTCCAAGACACAGAACTGCTAGGTCAAACACTTTTGAAATGTGCCAATAAAGTATCACTTAGAAAATTGCAGACTGTTAGCAGCAGCAAGAAGAGAAGCAAGAGGACTCTGTTAAGTAAGATAGGTGTATCAGGACCAGCAGGTAGCGTAATGGCTATGTCGCTAGACTCCCATGTAGTCGACCTAGGTTTGAATCCCAGACTTGGTGGCTTAAACTCACGCCGGGTGGGTGTGTGTGCGTGCCCGGGATCCCGAGAGGAGAATGGAGGAGAAGGGATTGTGGCATGACCAGGGTATTTCTCGCTTTCTGTCTCTGTGTCTCTCTCTGTCTGGCTAGCGAGCACACGCGCCCTATAGCAAAAATCTCTCCAAGAAAAAAAAAGAAAGAAAAAAAAGAAAAGGAATGTTCGGTGGTTAAAAATAGGACTTACAATTAGTTTGCCTGAGGTAAAGTCAACCCTGGAGGGTTGTTTCATCTCCGTGCCTGTGTGAAAAGGATACTACTACCCTCTACACAATGAAGGTGCGTTGTGGGTCAGGCGACAGAATGTATGTAAAGCGTGGTATGCTGAACAGGTGATAAATGTTGGCTGTTATTGCTATTATTGTCTTACATGCTCAGCGGTAATCCCAGGGTCCTTAAATGCCAATGACCTATAAACCTGGCTTCTGAATTCCTGCCAGGACCTTCCGCTGAAGTCAAGAAGACTGGCAACGGCTATGGACGCTGTGGCAGGAGTGGACCTTAGAAGAGGGAAGTATAGCGAGGCCATTCTCCTAGGAAGGCTTGTTACCTTTCCTGAAAAACAGAAGCACAGCAAAGCCTGGCAGAAATGAAAACTGTCAGCGACGGCAACGCTCACTTTCCCTTCATGCCAACCGCCCAGGAGGATGAAATCCCCCAGTTAAAGAGACCAGGCCACTGCTTAGCCCCCTCATCTGGGATCCTATTGAGACATTTTGTTTTTGCTTTGCCATGGGACACGTGAGCTCACCAGAGAGAGACGGTGAGAGGGAAAGTGAGAGATCAGCCCCTAGGGTGGATGGCCTCGCAGCAATCCCTTCTCCTCCATTCTTCTCCTCCTGGACACAGGGCACACACACAGCCAACATGATTTTCAAGCCACTGGGTCTGGAACTTGAACCATGGTCTGCCATGTGGGAGTCCAGTGCCTTAACTCACATGCCACCTGCTAGCCCAGAAACATTTTTTTTTTAAGAATTATTTTTAATTTAATTTTATTCATTGTCATTATTTTATTTTTTGTTTTTTGACATTTACCAGAGAGAGAGAAAAAAGGAAAGTGAGAAAGCAAGCTGTCAGGTCAGTCATATGGGAGTCCAGTCACCTTAATTACCATGCCACCTCATGCCACCTGCTGACCCCCAAGACATGTTATCTTTTTTTTTTTTTTTTGGGGGTTTTTGCTATAGGGCATGTGCACTCACCAGAAAGACAGAGAGAGTGGCAAAGCCACAATCCTTTCTCCTCTCTTCTCCTCTCGGGATCTTGGGCATGCATGCACACGCGCTGGGCATGAGTTTAAGCCACCAGGTCCGGGACTCGAACCACGGTTGACTACATGGAGTCCAACGACATAGCCATTATGCCAACTGCTGGTCCAAGACATGTTATCTTGAAGGCACTTTTACATAAGGTCCCTGTGGACAGGGCAATAACTTGGAAAATGGAAGAGAAAAAGGGAGAGAGGTGAAGAGAAGAGGGGAGAAGGGGGACAGAGGAGGACAGGGAAAAGGGGGAAGCTGCCTCTTGCTTTCAGTTACCTGCGGGAACTTCAAGAAGTCACTCCAAAGAGGAGGGGAGTGAATGCTTCCCTAGGATTATAGGTTTGTACTTGAAAGATATGTGCGAGGTAGAGGCACACGTTGCTTACTAATTTGCAGGCGTGTTTTGGATGGACACGGTCAGAAGGAAATTAAACTTTGTGGTGATGAGGTGTGTCTGATTACAGAAACTTGAGGAGAGGACCAGTTGCAGGCTGAACCGGACTTCTTCTCACCCCACATCCAGCTCCAGACACCAGGGCCAGAGCTCACCCTTCCTCTCAGAAAGCAGAAGGATGCAGGCCAAAGGTGCAAAGTTGGAGGCAAGAGGACCCAACTATGGGGTTTCTAGAACTTTCAGGAAATGTGTACAGGGATGGAGAAGAAGGGATAATGTGGAAAAGGAGAACACGCCACATGAACCATCCCCAAGGTAGGACCAGGTGAGGGGACTCAGACTACAGGGAAGAGAGGGAGCAGGCGGCTGTCGAGGGACCCTGTTCCCATGGCACCTTCCAGAAGACTCCACACAGCTTTACCCTCCAGCAAGGAAATGTTTGCACCTTCATGGGGCCTAGTATGGACTGAGTCTAGGAAAGGTGAGGGAAATTCTTTCTGCTTTGGTCCCTACCTCCTCAAAGAGAGCAGGTGGTAAGATCCTGCCTGAGAAGGGTGATGCTCCCTTGCTCACTTTCCTGTCTTGGCAGGGAAGTGCTGGGCTCAGGCCAGGACAACAAAGGCAGGCCAGAGTGCAAAAGCCCTAGGGGCAGCCACATGCTTAAGAAGGTACAGAGCACAGCTGAATCCCCAGCACTCACTCGGGAAAGTGAGTTATGCCTCTTGGAGAACATCTATTCTCTCATTAGGGCAATAAAAGAGTAACCAAGGGGACCAGAAGGTGGCGTGGTGACTAAGGCACTGGAGATTTTCACATGGCTGACCGTGGTTCGAGTCCCAGACCCGGTGACTTGCTTTCTTACTTTCTCTCTCTTTCTCTTTATCTGTCTCTCTCTGGTAAAACTAAAATAAATGAATGAATAAATAAAATTAAATAATTCTTTTTTTAAAAAAAGTAACTGAAAAGGTTTATTCATATAAACCAGAGTTTGACAACATTGTTTTGCAAAGTGTCAGATAGGAGCTAGTTTTGGCTTTTGGGGCTGTATGGTCTTAGTCACAACTATTCCAATTAAAGGCCTAAAGCAGACTAGCAGATGGCATGGTGGTTAAGGTGCTGAACACTCCCACCTGGCTGACCACGGTTCAAGTCCTGGACCTGGTGGCTTGCTTTCTCATTTTCCCACTCTCTCTCTTGTGTTTCTCTGGTCAATTTAAAATAAATAAATGGATTAAAAAATAGTAATAAAAAAAGGCCTAAAGCAGTCACAGATAATTTGTAAACAAATGGGTGTGGCTGTGTTCCAATAAAGCTTTATTTACAAAAATAAGACATTGGCTGGATATGCTTTGTCATGGATTATAGTTTTCCCATCTTGCTGCAACTCTCTGAAACACCAGCCCACTTTCTATTGGTGTCAGAAATGGATTAAAATTGTTTCTGTGGATGTCTTCCTATAGGAGATGATGCATTATCTCGAGCTATTGCAGACTGACCTTAAACCGTTCATTTTTAGCCAACACAAATGTCATCTTGAAAAGGGTCCATCATTTCTCCATGCACCACTTTCCCCATCTGAGATCTTTTTTTTATGTTTATTTATTTCTTTCTATTCATGAGAAAAAGAGAGACAGAAAGAGAGACAGACACCCCCGACAGGGTCGTTATAGTATAATCTATCCCAGGTGTCAACTAGCCCAGGTCATGGCCATGTACCCAGTATGCCCAGGGAAGTCTGGGACACAGACCCGGGAATTTTCATGTGAGTCCAGTTGCATTACCATGTTCTACCACCTGGCCCCCCTCATCTGGGATTTTTACAAGACACTTGCTCTTTAAGCCACCGTCACGTAAGGTGAGCGCTGCAAAGTCACTGTGCACATGTGAAAGTTCTATTTAGAGAATTTTCACAGGTGACACAGCTCTGAGAATCTTAACTCACAGGAATTCTGAAAAGCTGGTTCAATATACTTCGTGGCCTAATTTACAAGTTAAGCATGGTAAGAAGCAAAGAGGAATTTCAGTTTTTCAAAGACAGAAAAAAGAAAATCTTTGCTGAAGATGTGTGAGACCATCCAAAAGACATTGAATGGATCCCAAATCCGTGGTATGTGGAAGACCCAATGCTGAACACCGAGAACCGATCACTGGAGAAGATGAAAGCTGTACCCGAGTATTAGCTTTTCTTGTGAAATAAGCAGTGCATTGTTTCTGTAGATATTCATTCCACACAGATCAACAGCAACAAAAGTAGCTTAAATAAGATGGAAGTTAACTTCTTTCACTTGAAAAGAAGACTTTGATTTGACAATTCAAGGCTATTTGGAAACTGTCTCAGTCTGTTTTTGGGTTGCTAACAGAAATACCTGAGACTGGGCAGTCTGGGGGAAAAAAAAGGCAGGCTTATTTAAATCACAGTTTAAAGGTCCAGGGTTCAGAGTCCAACTTTAGAGGAGGCTCCTTCAGCAGAGCAGAGCATACTCTGCATCCTTACAGCTTTCTCTCTGCCATTCCAGTCTCGTACCCTCTGATCATAAAGCCACCAGAACTTAGTCCTAGAGGCCTTCTCCTAATGACACTATCATATCCAAAGGCCCTACCCTTAGATACCATAACCGGATTAAGTTTTCATCCTCTTGATTCCACTACAGTAACTGAACACATGAACTTTGAGGGGACATGTTTAAATTATAGCCGAAACTATTTGGTATCCCCAGGGACCCTGGCTCCTTTCCATTGCAACATTTAAGTCTATGGCTTCCGCCTCACGGTTCAATGTGGTTACCAATGCTCCAGCCATTATGTCTCTCTTCTAGGCAGTAAAAAGGAAGATGAGCAAGGAAGGACACATGTCATTGGCCTGTGAGAATTAATTGGCTTGGCTACATTTAGCCACAAGGGAAGTTGGGAAATGTGGACTTTTTAGGTGGACAACAATGTGCCCAGATAAACTTTGGGGTTCTTATTGTTAAAGAAGAGGGGCTAAGATGGTGGTGCAGTGGTAAAACAATACTCTGTAGGGCTGACCCATATAGGAAGGTTCTGAGTTCACATCCGGAGACCTTTCTGACTATGTAGGGGCACATGCGTGTCATTCATTCAGTGCTGGCTGAAGGCTAGGGTTGGATTATGACATTGGGACCCTGATGGAGGTGCTGTCTTTTTGCCACTCTCTCTGTTTTTCTGTCTCTCTCACTCATGGAAGAAAGAAGGAAGGAAGGAAAGCAGGAAAGAGAAAAGGGAAGGAAGGGGGAAAAAAAGAAACTTTAAAAAATCTTAAGAAGAAAAGGATAATGAATATTAGGAAGACCCCATGGGGGGGGGAAGATAGATGTCAATCCAATAAAGACATGCAAAATATAATGATGAATTGTAAGTGGTGCCCTGAAAGAGATAAAGAACTATCTACTATTTGAGTGGGTAAAAATCTTTAAACTCACCCCTTGGTATTTACGCAAAGGATAGAAATGCACACGGTTGGGGAAACACCTGTATATTCATGTTTTCTCTCCCCTGCTACCAGGCTTCACGTGATTTTGAGTGTAGTTTCCTGGGACATGAAAAGCATTGGATATTCACTTGTTATTGCATAAGGGCAGAGTCAGATGGGTAATGACTCCTGCCAGGAGCTCCCTAGGACACCTCATAGAAACAAGTGGCTGGCTAAGCGTCTGTCGGGTGCCCTATGCCGTACTAGTGAAGATCATGTAAACCACAGTGAGTGCACCCTCCTGGTCTTACAGTGTCGCTGTGCAGAGCAAGACTCTGTCCAGACTGGAACCCCCATTTCTGTCTCATCAATGTTCATTTGAATGACCACCATTAGAAGACAACTAAGCTTATCAATTAAGGATTCTAGAGCTGTAGCAATAGGGTACAAAGCATACAGCGTGCATGCTAATTTAAGGAAGGGTAGACAGAGAGAGACCAATTACAATAGGAGAACATAAGATTTTAAAAACATTTGGATGTCTTGGAAGTTATGAGAGAATTTATCTCAAGTGCTCAGGACCTGGGTCCTGGGAGAGACAAGGAGGAAGGACTGACCACACCACAGTGAGGACAGTAGTCTATATGCAACCCCTGACCCAGCAGGGAGGACTGGAGAAGAGCCTTTAAAGCCATCTGACCGCCTGTGAGTCTGAGTCAGGAATTTGTGATCTGTTCAGAAGGTGTGTTCCAGCCACCATGTATCCCAGGCAGGCAGGAGCCCTCCTGCCCCTGCCTCCTCTCTACTGTCCAGTGTATCACAGGTAGGTATTTTCCTCCTGGCCAAGGCTCTTCATACAGCCCCTTACAGACCTGACAGCAGGTCAAGAGATGCCCATCTGAATTCTTTTGGAAAGAAAGCTGTCCACATGCGACCTGCCCATCTCCATCTCTGAAGACCAAAGCAGGCACTGTCGCAAAAGGCTATTTAAATGCCTCTGACTCTTACAGTGTTTTTCAGGCCACACTGAAATGCATCATGCTCCTTGATCATACACAGATCATCTGTAGGCTTAAATGAATACTATGATTATAGATTGATATTCAAGGGTAGGCACACCCATAGATGATTATTCCGATAGTATTTGAACCTCTTTCCCAGGGATAAGCCAACATGTTACAATTTCTGAGGTTGTAAAACATGAAACACAAAGATTTTTCCTAGCTTAGTGGTCTTGTATCCTGGAAGACTTTTAAAAATGCCTGTGTTTTTACCTCACTTCAGGCCAAATAAATAAAAGAAATGAAGAAGAAGAAGAAAAAAACTACCTGAGTGGATAAAAATCTGTAATTTCACTCCTTGGTATTTACCCAAAGGATAGAAAAATACTCAGTTGGAAAGACACCTGCACATCATGTTTACTGCCGCCTTATTCATGATTATTAAGACATGGAACCAACCTAAACACCCGAGAACAGATACTGGGTTGGAAAACTGTGACACATATTTACTATGGGATACTACTCAGGTGTAAGGAACAATAAGACCCTGACATTTGATACGAAGTAGAGTAATAGAGAAGAGTTAATGTCAAGCGATGTATTCCAGACCCTGGAAGAGACACACTTTTTGCTCAATATAAATCAAGTGTCTGTACTCTGTGGCAGAAATGGAAAGAGCTGAAGATATGATAGTAAGGAGGATAATTGTAGATACCAGAGACTGTAAGGGAGGGAAGTGGATGGTAATTTGACAGTTATGAGGTACATGCACACTTTGTTGGTTTTTTTAAAGAATTAATTTTATTTTATTTATTATTATTATTATTATTTTAATTTTCTATAGGACACATGAGCTCAACAGAGAGAGAGAGAGAGAGAGAAAGTGAAAAAGGTAGCCACCAAATTCAGGACTCAAAACGTGGTAAGCCATGTGGGAGTTCAGTCTTAACCCCCATGCCACTTGCTGGCTTCTACACGCATGCTTTGTAATGCAGTTGCACAGTGTCTGATTGAAGAGTAGGTGTTATCCAGGCATAGCAACAAGAGAAAGATCATTCCCAGCAGAGGTCACGGCAAATGCAACACCATTAGTCTCAGGAGAATTTGGTTCTGCCATGATCCAGCGTTGTCTGTCTGTAATGTGTGCAGAGAAGAGAGACTAGGAGGTGGGAAGAAGCCAGATTGTCAGAAGCTTTCAGAGTCCTTTTAAAAACTATGAATTTTGTTTAGTTAAACATTTGGAGGTGACTGGATGAAAGGGATGAAAGGGAGGGGTGCACTCCAGACAAACAGTTGACACACTACCCCTGGCCAAGAAGCCCTATTTTGGGGGGATGTGGTTAGCCATGGGAGCCTTTTCAAGCTGTAAGAGATAAGGGACTCAGTGAGGCATCAATCTTCCAACTTAAAATCAAACTGAAGACTCACAGAATGATGAGATGGATTTTTCCATTATTGCAACTTTTTTTTTAAAAAAAGAATGATTCATTTAATTTTATTTACTATTATTATTTTTAAATTTGCAATAGGGCTCATGTGTTCACCAGAAATACACACACGGAGAGAGAGAGCAAGAACGAGAGTGAGAGAGAGAGAAAGTGAGAAAGCAAGCTACTAAGTCCAGGACTCAAACTGCGGTTGGCCATGTCGAGTCCAGCACCCTAACCACCATGCCACCTGCTGGCCTCTAAAAAGTTTATTTATTTTCTTCCAACATGAGTGAGAGTATATACATGCCTAGCAAGATCGATACTTCAGCTTCCACTCCCAGTTTTAACTAGCCCTAGGTCATGGGCACCGAGAGGACTCAGGGAGGTCTCCAGACACGAACCTGTCACCTTCCCATGTGGGTTAGTTTTGAAGTGTACTGTTTATTGCTGCATCACCGTTCTGCACATATTTGCTACTTAATCAAATTGATTAAAAGCACATGTCAGTTGAGCAGTCACTTTGGTTGAATAGAAGAACCAGGGCGAAACTGGAACCAAGAGAATGAAGGAAATGGGAATTGTCTAAGTGAAAGGAAGAGATTTGTTTCTCAAATCTATACCCATCTTAGGTGATGTGTTATATTGAGACTCAGGTATTCAGTTCAAAATCACTATGAACCCCTCAGGCTTCTGAACTTCCAATCTGGAAGAAGCTTAGGCTCCTCAAAGCCTTCTGAACTTCCACTTGAAAATGAAGTCTGTTTCTCTGAATCGCTGATCCACCCTGAACCCAAGAAGTTGACCTGTGCCGTTGAGGTCACTACTGGACTCGGGCGAAAATTACAAGCTCAAGACAGAAACAAACTGTCACTTCCTTGTAAATCAAACAACACTGATGGAGCAAAGCACAAGTTCAAAGGTCGCCACTGACATTACGAAAATGTTTTCTTTGCTATATATTTTAATTATGCAAGTATAACTGGAGATGAATAATAAACACGCTGCAGTTAAGAGTTTTGTTTGGAGAGTGTTTTAAACAGATGAAATGAACACCACCATCATCTTCGTTGCAAACCGTGCCAAACAGGAATGGGAAAGAACGTGGGTTAGAGCAAAATGTACAGATGGAACTTCTGGAGAAGTCCAGATCTGTTATCAATGTCCCTTTGTCACCTCTGGCTAATGTGCTCAACTAGATTTATCGTCTGGCAACAGATGTACCCAAATATCACATTCCTTCCCCCCTGAAATGTTACAACAGCAAGAACAGAGCTCCCTGGGGGCCTGGTTATCTTGGTAGCACAGCTCTGTGCTTGGCCGCGGGGATGCCATTATCCTGCGATAACCCGGGCACTTTGTTCTCTAAATGTCTCTCATCTCTGTCACATTTTCTGGATGCCTTCGTTTTCCATGAAAGCCTTTATGTCCAGAGACGTGTTTAGCAGTCACTGGGGCTCTAAAAATGAAAGGGAATACATTTAAAACCACAGCTATTTTACCTACTTCTCAAAAACAAAAAAATAAAAGCTGACATCTGGTAAGTAAGAAACTTCCCCTGGAACCCAAGTAAGTAACTTCTATTTTCTCATCATGAAAGGGACGGATCTCCATTGGTGGCCTTTCTTATTTACACCACACACATGGCCATGGCTCCGACATCCAGTTCCTTTAGTATAAACAGAAAGGATGGTCTTTTTTCTGTGGAAGTTAATGAATTGAAAAACAAAGCTGTTCTGTATACCCACTCATTCCAAACGAATAAAAGAACTACAGTGTTCTGAGACTTGGGCAAAATAGTTGCATTCAAATTAATTTTGCCCCTTCTACTCTCCCTCTCCCCACTTCCCACCACTCCCTCCTCCCTATTTTTTAAGGAGAAAAAGAGCCATTTAATCACCGTATAAGGGTAGAGAACATTAAGGGACTAGAGAAAGAGCGGTGAGGCCCAGATCTTACTCTTGGCTCAGAGAGGGGCTTTCTGGGTGATCCCAGGCCTGTCCCTTTACTGCCATGTGCCTCTGTTGATGCAGCTGTGATACGGGGACACAGATGCGTGTGTGTGGTTCTGATGTACAGTTTTGGGAGGGAAGTCTAAAGCTAAATGTGGAGTCTATTTTGCTAGCTGTGGCCTGTTAACCATTTGAAATCGCTGTTTGCCATTCAGGAACAGAAGGCGATCTGATAGGCTTTAGAATGACAACTAATAAATAGACACACTGATACCCACAAAGTCCCAGAGGGTCCCTGATCTGTCAGGAACTAGATTGTCATAGTAACCAGCATTGCTAGTGTCCACTTAGAAGCATAACGAGCTCATCCCAGTGTCGGACATTTCTTACCAATAAACTATGGTGCATGAGTTTCCTTTGAAAAATGAATGTGATGTTTTCTGTGGCATATTTGAAGAGTAAGGAAGAAAAGGAGTGAGTGTGTTCAGGTTCCTTTGGGTAGTATCTGGGGACCCTCTTGTGGGAGAGATTCAATCAAATTCTGCCTTGGCAAGGAGCCTCTGGGATTTGCCTTTTCCTTTTGGCTTTTATTGCATGCAACCATCAAAGACACTTGAGGACAACCGCAATGCCTCTGTACTGGTTTCCTGGTGAGCTGGGCATCACGGAGGACGTGAGCAGCGCTGAGGCTGCCTCCTGCGCATACACACGTGGAGCCTTGCTTCTGGCTCTGCCATTGGATCCCAGTGGACATACATCCTGCCCTGCCACCGGCTTTCCCTGCTACCCAGAAGTTCTTCCTTCCTGTTCTTCATGGCTGCTCAGACCTCAGCTGACCCAGAAACACTCAAGAACTGTCTTGTGAGAACAGTGAAAATTTGTGTTCAGTACACCAGAGTCTAAACCTGAGAAAGGAGGTCCAAGAATTTGTCTCACTTACTGCTGTTGTGGTGGATGTCTTTGGATTCAGTTGAGTTAGTTACCACCTGGTTGGAGGGTATTTAAGAATTCTGAGTAATAACAGAGCTTCTGAATAGAGCAAGACCATGGAATGGGGAGCCTCAGCCCATCCTTCTCACTGCTCCTCCTACAGACACTTCATTTAATTCTTTCCAAAGAGTGGTTTTATTTGTTTGTTTGTTTGTTTGTTTTCACAAGAGACACAGCATTTCACGTGTGATTGGCTCCCGAATATCCCTTTGAAAGTGATTTGACTTTCTGCTTCTCCACATATGCATTTCAGGTGTGCTGAGGCTGGGTATTTTTTGCATGCCATGTCTTCTATATCTTCTATATGAACATCTTCTTTTTTTTTTTTTTCCTATAGAGCATGTGCATTCATCAAAGAGAGAGAGAGAGACAGAGACCAAAAGTGAAGAAGCACCCTTCAGGGGGATGGGCCATGCCACAATACTTTCTCCCCCATTCTCCTCTCAGGATTTTGAACACGCATGCACACACATCCAACATGTTTTTCAAGGCAGTGGACCTGGGTCTTGAACCACACAGTCACCCCTGTGGGACCCAGCGCCTTAAGCACCACACCAACTGCTGACCCAATGTCTTCTATATCTTATCTTCTGTTTCAATCACTCCTCCACTGTAATACAAAAGTGAAAGAAAAAAATAATGACCATCTTCTCTAAAAACTCCTCCACTGCAGATGAGCTCTGGATTTTTTTGCAGTGCTTAGGAGGCCCTCCTTGATTTGGCTTTGATCACCTTTCAAGGCCCCAGTCCATCTCCCTCCCCGTCCCCTGCTTCTCTCCACACATCTCTACATCTGCAGGCATGCTGCATCTTCTCCTACAATGCATTTCCTTCCCCTCTAACTCCCTCCTTTTCTTTCTGGTGAACTCCCTTGTTCAAGATCCAACTCAAATGTACAATATTAAATCTTCCCTTGAGGCTGCTCCCACCTCTGCCAGTAGGCAGAGTCAATCACCTCATCTACTACCCCTCCTTTGTGAGTTTCTCTTCCAAAGAAAGCATGGTATTGCAGGGGAATCACCTGCTCACATGCCCTCACTAAATGGCAAAGCCCTCATGGGCAGGCATTGTTATGAAACTACTTCCTATGCTAAGGCCAACAGATGCTTAATGACAGGATAAGAATGCATGCATTGGATTTTAGGGTCTGACACATATATTTCATTATTTCAGATTTTGGAGACCTCTACAAATTGTTTACAAGTTTTGGGAAGTAGGTATGGACATAAACTAGCTCTTAGAACCATTGCAAAGACAAAGATGACACCATAGGGTGAAGAGCTTCATATCAATAAAAAAGCCAGTTTTAGACAGACATTTCAATGAAAAGAAGTTGATGTAGTAATAACGCTTCAGCTTTACTCACTGTTAACTGTGTAACTACACCGGGCACTGTTAAACTCTCCTTACTTTGTTCATGTGGCCCCTTCTACAACTTTACAAGTTTGGAAGATAGTCCTTCCCATTTGCAGGTGGGAAGACTGAAACGAGGGACGTTGCAAAGTCACACAGCTGGTGAAAAGCAGATGCGAATCCAGGTGTCTGCTGCTGCCTACGTCTCATGACTTGACTGGCTCTTAGCACAAGTGGAGTAGGGCAGGTTACTGAAGTAATAATAACACCAGTTCTGGGCAACACCTACCATGCATCACTCATTGTTCTATGTATCAACTCATTTAATCTTCACAATGACGCTGTGAGGGAATACAATTGCTATCTTCTTTTTTTGAGTTTCTTTCTTTCATAGGATAGATATGGGGAGAGACAAGAATTCTCAACAGAATCTTATGCCACAATTTCCTGAACCTTTTCCAGTCAGCTGAGAACACTGGCAAGCATGCATGCCTGACATGTACAAGTCTACCTGGAAACTGAACCCTGATCTTCCGTATGGTTTCCAGCATTGCAGATGGTTGTGCTGCCTCTGTGCCTCTGTGACTGGGCCTATTCCCCCTATGTTACACGAGAAAGCAGAGGTGGTACGGTTAGGGATCTGCTCAGAGGCCGCATATCTAAGAAGTGGCAAATCTGGAATAGACACTCAGACAGGCTGGCTCCAGAGATCATGCTCTTAATGACCCTGCTTGGCAATCTCCTAAGAACCTAGGCATGGTAGTAGCTGTTCAGACAGGATTCGGGGCTGTGGGAGTATAAGGAACTGGGAGTTCTTAGAGACCACAAGGACCCACCCTGATGCCCATCATCTCCTCCCAAGTCCTCCTAAGTATATATCACATCTAAGCAAAAACAGTGTCCTTGCCAGGTGAACACAAGCTTC
Source organism: Tupaia belangeri chinensis (assembly GCF_000334495.1). Taxonomy (NCBI): domain Eukaryota; kingdom Metazoa; phylum Chordata; class Mammalia; order Scandentia; family Tupaiidae; genus Tupaia; species Tupaia belangeri. Next base: position 1,096,290 of record NW_006205008.1, read on the forward strand.
ACGGCAAGCAGTGGAGAGGCTACCTCAGCTTCTTGTAGGTGGACATTCGAACACTCAGATGGCTGTTCTCAAGGGCTCTGCCATCCCCCTCTCAGCCATTCTCCACAGCTGCTCCATCGCCTCCCAGTGCCCCCCCATAGGTTCTCATCCTCTAGCTCTGCGTATCGTGCTTCCTGTTTTCTTCGTGACTTGAATCCCCAAGGCCCCTGTGGCCTCCCTTGAACGTGAGCTCTATCTTGCCTGATTTACTCCATCTGCGTGTCCTCCCCCTTTCAGTCCCAGATACTAGACACTTTATCTGTTTTGCTTTTCCGTATCCTATTTTTGGAAGGAAAATACTGATAGGCCTGGTTCATCTTTTTAAACCAGATGTAACTTGCTGGCTAACCTATGAACTTATTATCCTTGGCTCAGGTATGAATTCTGGAGAGAGAGAGAGATGGAGACAAAAGGGCAGAGACACATGGAGAAGGAAACTGCCACTTAAGAATCCTCCTCATCAGGGGTTAAGGGTAAAGTGGGTTTCAAAGGAGCTACAAATATGGCGGTGATCAGGATCAATGTATTGGGGATATTATCCTGGGGTATGAACAGGCTCCTTATTCTGTATCATACCCTGACCTAGTCCAGATGCCAGAAATATCACACTCTAAAACTAAAAGCAGAAGGATCCTCCTTGTGGCTAATGTCATAAAACTAACGGATTCAATCGTGTCGCAGCAGAAGCCAGATGGCACACAGAAGCAGGACAAGAGAAAATTGAGTTAAGGAGCTAGTTATAATCCAGGGGCAGGATGGAGGGAAGCCACCAAGGCATGGCAATACATCCTGGAGCCAGCAAGACTGGCCAGCCACGGTTGTCCCTGGATCTAGAAGGCAGGAGTGTGTGGTGACCGGGACTCACAGAGTTGTAGCCATCCCATCTTCATGGGAGACAGCTGTGACAGCATGGAGATCTCAGCAGAGAAATGCAACCTCTGCTCACCTGTGACTCAGGAGGAAGGAAGTTGAAGACCAGCATCTCGCGCAACCTCTCCTCCTGCCCTTTGATCTATTGCCAATGCCTCTCTCTGACCAAACCAGTCTGGAGCTGAGGGCAAGGGAGCCAGAGCGAAGCATCTGTGGATCTGTGGCACAGCCTCCCAGGGCACAGAGCACAGTAGGGAGGGAGGGAAAGTGACCTGGGAGAGCGGCAGAGAACGTCAGCTCACCTACTGACCTGCACCCCAGAGTAGCTGCACCGATGAGTGACTAAGAATCTGGTATATTCCCCGTTGATTTTCTTTCTTTCTTTCTTTTTATTTTTATAAGATTGTCTTTATGCCTAATGTATATATATATATATATCTTGATCTTTGAATGACTCTCTAGGTTTGGAAAGTTTTCTTCCAGGATTTCATGAAATAGATTATCAATGCCCTTATTAGTCTCTTCACCTTCTGGAATACTAATTATCCAGATGTTTGGATGTTTAATGATATCTAGTATTTCTCATATATCATTGTCATTTTTTGGGCTATTTTCGCAGTCTTCGTGGTGGATTTTTCTAGGCCAGTGATTCTGTTTCCTACATCTGAGATTCAATCTTCTGCATGATCTAGTCTACTTTTAATACTTTCTAGGGAGGTTTTGATTTCCTGTATTACAGCCTTCATCTCTAACAGTTCTGTTTGATTCTTTTTTATGATACGTATTTCCTCTTTCAGATGGTGCAAGAACTTCCTCACATCCTAGAAATTGTCAGCTCTTTTCTCCTGTGTCTTCTGGAGTTCATTGTCTCTCTTCTCTTGCATGTTTGTTGGCTTCATCACTATGAGTATTCTAAATTCTTTGTCTGACATTCCCATGAGTTCCATTGTACTGTCTATGGATGAAGAGAAGTTATTATTTTCCCTTGGAAAAGAAGTATTTTCTTGCTTTGGGAACCAGCTGTTAGGGTAATGGCTATGTCACTGGCCTCCCATGTAGTCGACTGCAGTTTGTGTCCCAGACCCGGTGGCTTAAAACTCACGCCAGGCGCGTGTGCGTGCGTGCCCAAGATCTCAAGAGGAGAATGGAGGAGAAGGGACTGCGGTGTGGCCATCCCCCCGGGGGGTGATTTCTCGCTTTCCGTCTCTATGTCTCTGTCTGTCTGGTGAGCGCACGTGCCCTATAGTGAAAACATCTCAAAAAAAAAAAAAAAAAAGAAGTATTTTCTTGCTTTCTCATATTTCTTGTGCCCGTGGGCTGATATCTGGTCATCAGATGGGTTGTGCATTTCTTCCTAATTCTTTAAGTTCATTCTGAGCATTCAGAGGCGTGCTGAAGGAAGTGATCTACAATCTCTCTTTTGTTCCGTTTTTCACTCTTTGTGCATCAGATTCCATGGGAATCGAAGTATATTCTGACCCTAATTGTAATCGGGTGTTTGGATACTGTTCACTTAGCCCTGCCTAGACACTCAGTTCATGGAGGCCGAGCTGCCAAGGAATGAAGTTAAAAGAAAAAAGAAAAGAAAAGAGAAGAAGAGGAAAGAAGGGGAAAACCTATAAAAGAGAAAATAGGCAATAAAATAATTTTACATTTTAATTTTAAAAGGCAAAAGTGAAAAACGCATGGCATGCATGCACGCCACACAAAAGTAATATTTCACAGCTGAAGTTCAGTAGCCACCTCAAAATGGGCGTTGTTTGTGTCTCTCCTAGATGGGAGCAGGAAAGGCATGGATTAGCAAGTTAAAAGAGAGGCTCCTGAGCTCAGAGAATACTACTTTACCTTAAAAAGAATAAACAGGGCCTGGCAGGTGGCATGGTGGTTAAAGGCGCTGGATTCCCACATGGCTGACTGTAGTTCATGTCCTGGACCTGGTGGCTTGCTTTCTCTCTCTCTCTCTGTCCCTCTCTGGTCAAATTGAAATGAACAAATGAATAAATAATAATAAAATTTAAAAACAATGTATTAAGAAAAAAAACCACTTAAGAGACACAGAGAGACAGACAGAGACAGCGATGCAGAGAAGGAGACAGAGGTTGCCCTGCCAATCTAGAAATGGATCTGGGGGGAGAAGGCTCAACAGAAAGTCTTCCTTTTCAGTCCCTGAAAGCACTGTTTCACAGCTGAAGTTCAGTAGCCATGTCAGCATGAGCCTTGGTTTGTGTCTCTATTTTAGCAGTTTTCAAGGAAGACAGCATATAAGATTATTCCTGCATTTTCTTCATTGTCTCTTCCTCATATTTTCCCTTTTCTTTTTTTTCTTTTTTTTGGAGAGGTTTGTTCTTATTGGGCTTGTGTTTGCCAGAAAGACAGAGAGAGACAGAGAGATAGAAAGCGAGAAATCACTCCCCAGGGGGGATGGCCACGCTGCAACCCTTCTCCTCCATTCTCCTCTTGGGATCTTGGACATGCACAAACATGCGCAGGGCATGAGTTTAAGCCATTGGGTCCGGTTCTCGAACCGTAGTCGACTACGTGGGAGTCCAGCGACATAGCCATTACACTAACTGCTGGTCCCCCTTTTCTTTCTTTACTTTTAATAGCATCATGGGTTTGTACTGAATATAGTACTTCTCACCATGGGAATGTAACCAACTAATTAATTAATAGAAAAAGTCTTTGTTTACATTAAATCTCTTCTCCATTTCAATGTTAATATAAATTCTTTTACATCAGATCTGTTCTCCATTTTAATATTAGATACATCAAATACATTTTCTAAACTTTTGTCCTCCAGAGGTTGTTTATTTATTTTTCTAAAAGACGGGGTCTGGCTGTTGTGATCCTCCTGTCTCAGCCTCCCAGCCCAGACTCTAGGTGCGTGTCACCACGCCCAGCTCTTTTCTTCAGACAGGGTCTCCCTACGCTGCTCAAGCCCGGAGCTCATGACCCTCTTGCCTCACACCCTCTTTCTGAGTTGCTGGGATTACAAGTGCACATCACAGTATCCAGCTATCAGGGGGGACCGGGAATTGAACACAGGCGTCCCATGTTATCCCAATCTGCAGAGCATAGAGTCTTAACAGTATACACCACCACCACAGCTGGGTCTAACATGTTAGGTTAAAAAAAAGTCAGAGGCCTCTTGGTGGGGCAGTGCTTGTGATGGTCTGCGAGGCTGATCCACATGGGAGTTCTGGACTAGAGTCTAGAAATCTCCCTGAATACACCCAGCACATGTGTGTGCGCGTGGTCTGGAGCTTGCCGAGGCTGGGAGTAGATCATAGCATCAAGACTCTTTGGGGGTGCTGTCTCTGTCTCTCTCTCCATGCTTCTCTCTCTTTCCCATGGAAGAAACAAATACATACACACAAAAAAAGAAAAACTAGGCTGATAGAGAATAGAGTCTTGGATCTTCAACTATGTTTTCCTGGGATCGCATGAGAATTTCCACTTCTGAGCAGAGTAGCTGAATATTCCCATATCCAAGAGGGCTGACAACGACTCGCTGTTCGGCTGAGCAGGGACAGTGGTGCGGACAGCCCGGCCAGAGGCAGGGGGCATAGCCTCATCTCAGAGGATGGAGATGACCTGGAGTCAAACATAAAGCCTCCAGATAGTAAGACACAACCTTGGAGAGAAATGGGAAGAGGAAAAGCACTAAAATGAATTTATCCTGAATTGACCAAGCTCCTGCCATATGGTGGAATGGGATCCTCAAATAGAAATCAAGTTTTACGTACAAATTAAGATTCGTTTTTGAGGTTGTCTTGCACACCTGTCCTTGGGAGTGGCATATTCTGTAATCCCCCAAATCTTAAACTGCTGTTTGGTGTAGAGGGCAGTGCTGAACTGGGAACCACAGGGCAGCGGGCCCTTCCCTTATCTGCATTTCCTCTGGGGTATAACCACTCCTGCAGGAGGAGTCTGCACCGAGTTAAAAGGCGTTAATTGACGCTGTGTTCAAGTCTATAAAAAGTTGATGATAGAATAAGATATGGCGCTGGGGGAAAGCTGCTTCATTATTTCATCTTTGAAGGCCCAAATCAAGGCATGTTTAGATAAAAAATACCTCCCAGGGAGTTAAAAATGTGCTGGCCCCAAGTATATCTCTTTCCCATCGCTCATGCATGTTCACACAAAGAGGAAACACGGAGGGCCGCTTGATGTTTGGTTGTTCTAGAAGCTGGTGGGAGGCAAGGAGGTTGAAGGTCCTGGCATGCGCCTCTAATTTATTTCCTTCTACTTTCCCAAGAGTGGGAGAAAAAATATTTGTGAACTCTGTGTTATTAAAAAGTTCATGCTGTCCACTTAGCTCGTACCTATAATCCCATCAGTTCTCTGGTCCAAGAATGTGCTCTGGTCTCCAGATTAATTCAATTAGGCTAACAAATTCTGATTTTTGTCTAGTTAACAAAAAGCTGCGTATGAATGATTTCCCTTTTGCAGAAAGACTCTGATATTCTTGCCGCGTCTTTCATGCTTTCCTCTTTTAAGTTTTATACGTGTGGGAGTACAGATGTAACCATTAGTCTATCCGCTGGTCCCTCCCTTTCCTTTTCTCTGTCTCTCCCTGGCTCTCTCCAGGGAGTGCATGGACCCTGTGGAAAAAAAAAAAAAAAAAAAAACGAAACAGGGATTTCCCAAACAGGTAGTATACAACATGACCCCTGTTTTCATAAATGCAGGAATATAACAGCATAGTCTTGCAGAGCCAGGTATAGTCACAGGACCTGGGGACAATAGAAAAGGTTTATGTGAGGGGCTGGGGGGCATGGAGCTGGCTGGAGAGGAGCCTCTAAAGTAGACCAGGGCTGGACTGTAACGAGCCTCATGTACCAGCTGAGGAGATGGATTACCCTGAGAGCCACGGAGAGCCAACATTTTTTTGCTACAGTTGATTTGTAAGTTTCAACTTACAAACAAGATGCCCAAGCCAACCTAGTTTGCCAGTGCAAACAATTAAGAAAAAAATCAATGAGATTGGCAGGTGGTGTGGTGGTTAAGGTGCTGGACTCCCACATGGCCAAGCACGGTTCAAGTCCTGGACCTGATGGCTTGCTTTCTCACTTTCCCTCTCTCTCTGTTTCTCTCTCTCTCTCTGGTCAAATTAAAGAATAATGATGATAATAATAAAAAGAAAGAAAAAATCAACTGTTCATAAACAGAGAAACATATTCATTAAATGACTGAGTAGCTATACAATAAAATAGCACATGGCCAATAAAATGACAATATATTTGAAACATATTAGCGCATAAAGAATGTTTGTTGAGCAGTCAGGCAGTGGTGTGGTGGTTAAGGTGACTGGATTCCACATGGCTGACTAAGCAGTTCGAGTTCCAGACCCGGCAACTTGAAAACATGCCAGCCCCTTGTGTATGTGTGCCCAAAATCCCAGGAGGAGGATGGAGAAGGGATTGCAGCAGGTCCATCCTCCTTGGGTAGGTGCTTTCTCTCTTTCCAAACTTTCCCTCTCTCACTCCCTTTCTCTCTCTGTCTCCAGTAAGTGTATACACCCTATAACAAATTTAAAAAAAAAAAAGAAAAAAGAATGCTTGTTAAATTTTATTGGCATGTTTTTGTTCACATTTACTACTGGAATTCTTTTCTGTAAGTTCAGATTTAAAATTCTTACTTTTAAGACTGAATATATTTAAAAATTGCCTAATAAAAGTCTCGTGCAAGAGAGTCTAAAATACAACAGAAAAATAAGTCTGGATTATGAGAATTAGAATGTCTATTATGTTCATAAGTTGTTAAAGGTTTTTGCCATTGAGCTCATGTGATCACTGAGGAGAGAGACAGACAAGACAGATACTGTGAGAGGGAAAGA
>NW_006205008.1:1103131-1123131 GCF_000334495.1 Tupaia belangeri chinensis
CAGGTGATCACGAAGGAGAGAAACAGACAAGACAGATACTGTCAGAGTGAAAGAGACACATCACCCCACCCCCCGCCCAGCCAGGGGCTATGGCCATGCCTCAATCCTTTCTGCTCCGTTATCCTCTTGGGATTTCGGGCATGCACACACATGCAACCGGCATGAGTATCAAGCTGCCTGGTCCGGAACTCGAACCACAGTTGGCCATGTGGGAGTCCAGCACCTTAACCACCACACCACTTGCTGGCTCCTGTTCATAATATTTTTAAGGCCATTTCTTAGGTCCTGTAGTGATGGTAATAGAAAGATATAACTTTTTTTTTTTTTATTTCCCATACTTGGTGCCTGATATCCCTGAGACCTTTCATCTGTCCCACCTCAGTTATCCTATTGTCATGTATTCCTATCCTGCATGCTCTTCAGAGTTCTGTCCCTGCTCTCCTAAATCCTCCTTCTACCCCTCCTCAGCAGGTACACCCAGCTGGTTCTGGCCCCAGCAGCATGATTGGGTTCTCCTCAGGCCAGAGAAAGTGGTCTTCTGCTATTCCCTGCAGGTAGGTCCCCATTTCCTGTGTGACTCTCACACAGCATTTTGCTGCAGATTAGGTTCTTCTATAGTCTATCACTCAGAGTTGATGGAGTTCTCTTAACAGGTTGTAACAGAGAAAGTTAAAATGATGAGAATTCAAGTAGGTAAGACCGAGTTCCATAACAGAGCAGAATATAAACCTTAGAAAGAGACGCTAGTCTGTTTAAGAAGTTAGCAAGACATCCTAAGTAAAAGAATATATGTCCCAGGTGGTCCAGTTTTTATAGTCACATTCAAAGAAAACATATTCAATTTAATACACTTTGAAGAATGACAAAAAATTCACTATTTCTTTTCTCCTTTCTCTTTTTTTCCCCCTTTTCTTATTCCCTTTCTGCATAGGACACATGCACTCACCTGAGAGACTGCCACACAGCAATCCCTTCTCCTCCATTCTCCTGGGATTTTGGCCACACATGCACACACAAACACACACACACACACACAGCCTGTTTTTCAAGCTGCCAGGTCCAGTACTTGAACTGCACAGCTGGCCATGTGGGATCCAGTCACCTTAGCTGTCACACCATCTGGCTGACCCTAGAGGTTTTCTTTAAGAAAATCATCCTGGGGCCAGCAGGTGGCAAGGTGGTTAAAGGCACTGGACTCCCACATGGCCGACCATGGTTCAGGTCCTGGTCCTGGTGGCTTGCTTTCTCACTTTCTCTCTCTCTCCCTCTCCCTCTCCCTCTCTCCCTTTCTCTCCGATCCAACTGGAAAATAATAATAAATAAAGTTAAATAAAATAATTAAAAAAAAAAAAAAGAAAATCATCCTTAGAAAACTTCCAAAAGATCTCTAGAAATATCACTTCTTCCTGAAGCTCATGGTAGTTTCCAGAGGTCTCTCCTTTCTCTTCCCTGCACAGCTTCTCCCTGGCTTCCCTACCAACCTTTCCCTGCACAGGCCCTGCCTCCTCTTCTGCCGCAGTACGCTGCACGCTGCACGAGCGGCCGGGGGGCTTCTGCTTCCCCCACGCCACATATTCAATTTAATACACTTTGAAGAATGACAAAAAATTCACTATTTCTTTTCTCCTTTCTCTTTTTTTCCCCCTTTTCTTATTCCCTTTCTGCATAGGACACATGCACTCACCTGAGAGACTGCCACACAGCAATCCCTTCTCCTCCATTCTCCTGGGATTTTGGCCACACATGCACACACAAACACACACACACACACACAGCCTGTTTTTCAAGCTGCCAGGTCCAGTACTTGAACTGCACAGCTGGCCATGTGGGATCCAGTCACCTTAGCTGTCACACCATCTGGCTGACCCTAGAGGTTTTCTTTAAGAAAATCATCCTGGGGCCAGCAGGTGGCAAGGTGGTTAAAGGCACTGGACTCCCACATGGCCGACCATGGTTCAGGTCCTGGTCCTGGTGGCTTGCTTTCTCACTTTCTCTCTCTCTCCCTCTCCCTCTCCCTCTCTCCCTTTCTCTCCGATCCAACTGGAAAATAATAATAAATAAAGTTAAATAAAATAATTAAAAAAAAAAAAAAGAAAATCATCCTTAGAAAACTTCCAAAAGATCTCTAGAAATATCACTTCTTCCTGAAGCTCATGGTAGTTTCCAGAGGTCTCTCCTTTCTCTTCCCTGCACAGCTTCTCCCTGGCTTCCCTACCAACCTTTCCCTGCACAGGCCCTGCCTCCTCTTCTGCCGCAGTACGCTGCACGCTGCACGAGCGGCCGGTGGGCTTCTGCTTCCCCTACGCTAGACCTCTCTGGGATGGCCCGTCTCTGAACAGATTTCCACACTCCTGCTCCTCCTTGGCTCCCCACTGACAAAAGCACAGGACACCCCCTTGGAAACAGAGCTGCTTCTTCACTTCGCCAAAACATCATGGAGCGTTCTGGGGAATAAAAGTCTCCACCTTATTAACAAATCAGTAAGGAAGGATTATTCAGTAATTGATGGCTGACACTACGGGCAAACTATTTGAGGTAAAAAATGTTCAACTTCCTAGCTCACACCAAAATACATTCCAGATGGTTTGAAGTGTGTAAAATGAAAAACCTAAATGAACTAGAAAAACATAGGTGGGTATTCATCTAGTCACATGAAAGGGAAAGAAGGAATCATAAAACTAAAGACCTTGGCTATCACTTCATAAATATGAGATTCTACATGTCATAAAATGCCACGGAAAATTTTAGAAATGGAAAAGTAAAAGGAAAATTGCAACAGTTATGACAGATAAACATTTGTTCTCACTACCCCATAAGAAAGCTCCCACAGGGCTGGCTTGATGGCATGCTGTACAGACAGTGCTGGATCCACACGGACGATCACGGGTTCAGTTCCCTGATGGACCTGTACACAGGGGCAGGGAGGGGGGGTCACGGCATGAGACCTTGCTGGGGGAGCTCTCCTCTCTCTTTCTCTCTCTGTTCCACTACCCTGAAAGAAATAAACAAAACAAGACATCCTCTCACAAATACACATGGAAAAGACAAACACTTCAACAAGAAAATGGCAAAAATGGTAAACATACAATTCATCAATATACGAAAAGCCAATAAATATTCTGACCATGTTCGGCCATCATGAAGGCAGCATCCCTCTGAAGGTGGAGTGTGCTCTGGTAGGAGAGGGTGGCCTGAGGGGCAAGGAAGCAGTGACTCATGGCCTGGGAGATGGGGGGCCACCAGTAACACAGGCCGTTCTGCGTAGGTGTGTTGGGTGCTGGCTTGCGCCAGGAAGACATGAGCATAGTTTGGAGAGATAATGTCACCGTAGGCTGCTTCCCAACACGGTAGGAGGCCCTGCAGGTCGCAACCATAACAGAGTGTTCACCCCGTCATTGCAGCCTACAAACTGCCTCTGTCCCAGCACTCCAAAAGGCTTTTGGGGAAGGGCCCAGGCTCCTCTGAGATGTTCTCGCCCTCGAGTCACCTCACCAGTATAGGCAGCTCCTCCCCTCCCTGCATCCTACTGCTTCTTTTTTTTTGGAGAGGTTTTCACTATAGGGCGCATGCGCTCGCCAGACAGACAGAGAGAGACATAGAGACAAAAATCGAGAAATCATTACCCACGGGGGATGGTCACACCGCAATCCCTTCTCCTCCATTCTCCTCTCGGGATCTTGGGCACGCACGCACACGCGCCCAGCGTGAGTTTTAAGCCACTGGGTTCGGGATGTGAACCACGGTCGACCACGTGGGAGTCCAGCGACATAGCCATTACACTAACTGCTGGTTCCCACATCCTACTGCTTCTGCTGGAGACAGTCCTCACCTCTCTTCTCCCTGAGTCTTCCCCATGGGTACCTTTAATCCCCAGAGCCAGCAGCTGCCCATCTCCACAGCCTCTCGATTTGGCTGGAGCCCCTTCGTCGTGCCTGGGTAAAGACAGTCTGCCCCAATGAATTGCTCTTGCTGGGAAGAAAATGACCAGAGTGCTCCGCAGAGCTCTGACTGGCTGGGGTCCAGAGGCTTTCCTGGCACTGGCTCCCCTTCCCACAGTGCTGACACTAGGACGTGCAGTGGAAGGGCCGATAGGTCTGGGGGACAGGGTGGTCTCTGGATGTCCAGCCACCAGATAGAGTGCTCCAGGGTTCACACTTTAGGGGTAACATTACTTGAATCCCAAACACCCACCACTCTAAAACTTCCCCCCACACAAAATACTGTATTTTGTAAATAAATAAGTAGCTGAAATTATTTTCACACATGAGATATTTTGACTAAATATTTTTATTTCTAAAGGAAAAATGTTTTTCAAAATGAGTTATACATTCTTTAAGCTGAAGATCTTTTATAATCAAAATTGTGTGTGTGTGACACTGATTTATTTTTTGAGAGGTTTTTTCTATAGGGCGCATGCACTCACCAGAGAGACAGAGAGAGACAGAGAGACAGAAAGTAAGAAATCACCACTCGGGGGGATGGCCGCGCCACAATCCCTTCTCCATTCTCCTCTCGGGATCTTGGACACACACGCACATGCACCTGGCATGAGTTTAAGCCACCAGGTCTGGGACTCGAACTATGGTCAACTACATGGGAATCCAGCGACATAGCCATTGTGCCAACTGCTGGTCCCCAGACACTAATTATTTAACTAGGGGGTTGGAAAAGGCTAAGTGTGGTTGGTAGCCCGATGGAGGATGGTCACCATATCTAAAATGCAAATAATTCTATGTTTAGGGAACACTCTTCTTCCTCTGGTTATCTATTAACTTCCTAATGATGACTGAGCAAAGAATTTTAGCATGAGAACCTCGTAATTACATAATCACAGCTAGGCAAGTTATTTCTTTTAGATTCAATAGCAGATTTAATTAGGTGAGTAGGAAAACAAGCACCCAGCAGTCACTATGAAGGACCCTGACAAGATCTCCCTGAACTCTTGATATCCATCCTCCCGTCCCAATCCCTACTCCTCCTGGAGCTTCCCCATCTGAGTTAATAGCAGCCCCTTAAGTCCAGTTGCATGGGCCACATCCTTGGCCTGACCCCTTGGCTCGACCCCTTCCCTTCTCTCATGCGCTTTGCGGGATTTATTCATGAATCTTGATGCTGCTACTATTAAGACAGATCCCAAATCCAACCACTTGTCATCACCTCCTCTGGTGTATGACTCCTGGCTGTCATCACCTCTCACCTGGATTGATCCTGACCCTCCTACCGGCCTCTGCGCTTCTACCCTCATCGCCCTATGGTACAACACAGGGTCAGTGAACGTTTTCTAGCAAAGGCCAGGGAGCAAATATTTTCGGCTTTACCAACCTTATGGTTTCTGTCATAGTTACTTAATTTGGCCTCTGTAGCACTAAACGCCCACAGCCAATGGACACTAATTTTAAATTGTACATACTTTCCATGTATCACAAAATAGTACTCTTCTTTTTTTTTTTTTTTTGTCAGTCAACTATTTACAAGTGTGAAAACCATTCTTATCTCTCAGGCTGTACCAAACCACGTGGAAGGCCAGGCTTGGCATGCAGGCTGCAGATCGTGGTCTCTCTCCTTAGTCTAGTCACAAAACAGACAGTCCTTCTCAACCTGCCAGGCGACGCCATTCCTCACTAACTCACTTTCCCATGGCTTCTCATCTTCCTCAGCTGAATAGGAAAAGCCCTTCATGGGAATGTGGCTGCATGTCTGGCCCTGTTCCTTTTCTAGTGGCTTCCTTACCTCTTCCCCAATTGCCACCTATCTCCACCCGTATGAGCCTCCTCTGGGTTCTCAGATCCACTGAGAATGCTCCTGCCTCCCAGCCTTGGCACTGCGGGCCTCTTTGAATTCCCTCTTCTGTGATTCCTGCAAGTGTTCCTCTCCCTACCTCCCAACCCCTGCTCAAGTGTTACCTCCTTAAGGCAAGGTCTTCCTCAACCACTGGGTTTAAACAAACACTCCTCCCTCAGCCTGCTCTCTCACCCTGCTTTGCTGGTCTCCATAGTGTTTACCACCTCCAGACCTACTATAGACTTAACTGTTTTTATATTGTTTGATTCTTCATGTCCAAAATATGCAGAATGGATGTTCTATAAGGCAAGAGATGTGTGTGACTGACACAATAGCAGGTTAAGGAGTGAAGGACATGGGGACCAGCAGTTAGCATAATAATGGCTATGTTGCTGGACTCCCATGTAGTCGACCGCAGTTTGCTTCCTAGGCCCGGTGGCTTAAACTCACGCTGGGCACATGTGCTTGCGTGCCCAAGATCCTGAGAGGAGAACGGAGGAGAAGAGAAGGGATTGTGGCTTGACCATCCCCCCTGGGAGGGGGTGATTTCTCACTTTCTGTCTCTCCGTTTCTCTCTCTCTGTCTGGCAAGCGCACATGCCCTATAGCAAAAGCCTCTCCAAAAAAAAAAAAAAAAAAGAAGTGAAGGACATCACATCTCTTGCCTTGTAGAACATCCATTCTGCATATTTTGGACATGAAGAGGCTTACTTGGCTCACAATTCTAGTGGCTAAGAACTCCAAAGCTATGAGGCTGGCATCTGGCCGGCTACATCAGAATATGACCAACAGAAGCAGAATGGATGGAAGGAGCAGAGAGAGAGTGAGAGAGAGAATGACCTTGGGGTGACCATCTTCCTTTTATTTATTTTTCCCTTAGGGAGATTTTTGCTATAGGGCATGTGCACTCACCAGAGAGAAAGAGACAGGAGTGAGAAATCCCCTCCTAGGGAGATGGCCATGCCACAATTCCTTCTCCTCCATTCTCCTCTCGAAATTTTGGGCATGCACGCACATGTACCTGGTGTGAGGATTTTTGGTTTTGGTTTTTGTTTGTTTGTTTGTTTGAGAGTATTTTGCTATAGGACATGTGCTCTCAGCAGAAAAGACAGAGAGAAAGTGAGAAATCACCCCCCAGGCGGCATGGCCATATTGCAATCCCTTCTCCTGCATTCTCCTCTCAGGATCTTGGGCACGCATGCACATGTGCTGGGCATGAATTGAAGCCACCAGGTCTGGGTCTCAAACGTGGTTGACTATATGGGAGTTCAGTGACATAGCCATTACGCTAACTGCTGGTTCCCTGGTGTGAGTTTTAAGCCTCTGGGTCCTGAACTCAAACCACAGTGGACTACTTGGGAGTCCAGTGACATAACCATTATGCCATCTACTGGTCCCAAGCCATCTTCCTTTCATAACAACCCACCCTCAGGAGAATGGACCTTCCTCATGAGAGCTAGAACTCACTGGGTCTCACGGGACAGCATTGGTCTACTCACAAGAGCAATGCCCACACAATCCAATTACCACCCATGAGGACTCTCCCCTTAAGGGTCTTGCCACCTTCCAAAACCATTACATTCAAGATTAAATTCTAAAACTTGAACCTCTGGGGACAAACCGGTATCTATACCATAGGAGTCCTTGATTCCCAGAACAGTATCTGGGAACAGAAGACAGCACCCAAAAACTTTCTGAATAGTGAGTGAGTGAATGAAGAAGCAAATAGTTCCCAGTCTGTGACTGATTGAAAATGAGCTTACGAACAACTGAGTGTAGAAATACCACGTAAATGTTCGGTTCAGCCAGTTAACTCTCCACCGGGATCCAAACCTGTTTGAGATCTGAAAAAGAAGATCGACCATTTTCTATTATCTGCTCCTTTGAGTTTGACTCCTGATAGTGGCAGAGATAAACTCCATTCTCATCATGGATGCATTGGTGGTTGACTATAAATGGAGTGCTCCAAACATGTAAATGTGATGTTCTTAAAGGAACCGTACCGAAACTGTGCTGACTGGAAGCTTACATCCGTATTAATAAAGCGCCACCATAATCACAGCAATTGCTTAGAACTTTGACCTATACATGGATTTTTGCCAAGGAGAAGTGGTTTGTCACTGGCATTGTTTAGAATGCCAGTGTGTGATGAAAATAAATGTGCATGAGAGAGAGAGAGCTAGAGCAAGAAAGAGACCAGCAGCGTTGACAGGGTCTCATCAGCCATGATCCCTTCCCCACTCTCCAGCTGGTGAGGATCTGGGGCACACACAGCATGTTTCAGGTTGACTCGGGCTCTGAATGTGAGGGCGGCGTGTGGTTTCCAGCACTGCCCCCACAGCCAGGCCACCATGCTGCCATGTTCTGGCCAGTGTGTACATGTGCTCCAGCTGCAACCAAGGATATAGTGCAGATAGAACAACACTTCTGTTCTGTAGCTGTTGAGAGCAAGTGAGTGTCAAGTTAGGCAATGTGGGCAATGGAGGAAAGAGGGATGAGCCTGAGTTACAGTAAAGTGGAATAGAGGGCGAAGCTATGCCAAGAAAAGATGGTCTACTGACCCAAACATGCCAAGAGGAGGAATGTACAAAACAGTATTGTCAGGCCAGCAGGTGGCATAGTGGGTAAGGTTTTGGACTCTTTAACACATGGTCAACCAACCACTGTTTGAGTATTGTATCCAGCAGCTTGAAAATCACACGAGGAGAGTGGAGGAGAAGGGATTGTGGCATGGCCATTCTCCCCAGGGTATGATTTCTTATTTTCCCTCTTATTGTCTCCCTCTGTTTCTCTCTAGTGAGCACCAAGAAGTTAGGGAGGACAGCTCAAGGAAAGTTGCATTAACTATGACAAACTGTTGTTCCAACTTTCCAAATCGTGTCCTTTGAAAAAATGCTGTCGAGACCAGCAGATGACATAGTGGTTATGCCATTGGACTCCCACATGGCCACCCATGGTTCAAGTCCCACACCCGGTGACTTGAAAATCACACGGGACATGTATGTGTGTGTGCTCAAGATCCCAGAAGAACAGAGAAGAGATTGCAGTGTGGCCATCCCCTGTTGGGGCTGATTTCTCTTTCCCCCTCATTGTCTCTGTCTCTCTCTGGCAAGTAGATGTGACCTGAGGCCAAAACTTCTCTAAAAAAGAAAAATGTTGTTAACCTGTTCATCCTTCTGGGTTGCGTGTGTCAAGAAATGATTGTATTCTCAGATGTGCTGCAAACACAGGTTGGGAAACACCTTATCATTCTTAGACTAATTCTCTGACGTAAGGAAGTCCCCATCTTACACGTGAGAACACTGGCTCTGACAGAGGCCAAGAGCATGCCCTCGTTTCCATGGAGGGTGGAAGGGAATCGTACCCAATGTCAGCAAGGTTCCAAGGCCCATGTATTTCCCCATCACCCTCTCTCTCACTCTGTCTTGGAAAACAAAGTAACATTTTAAAGGGCAAAACTTGAACCAGTGGTGGAGCTTCAGGGAGGCAGAACTAGGAGAAGGAATGCTCTGGCAAACAACCGTCCAGGAGTCCTGTGGGCTGCCCTGGAAGGTTACAAGGGCCTCCGAGGTATGGGATCTGGCACAAGCAGGATCTGCCCTAAGACAATGCAGTGGGTGACCAGTCCTAGCAGCCACCTTTGGGATGGTGACTCGAGATGACAGAACGTCAGGCCCGCAGTGATTAGCCAGGTCTGGGCAAAGGGGCGGACTTCTCATGCCCTTCCAGGAAGACTCGTGCTGTCTGCCCATGGGCTGTTTTAGGTGCCCCTAGGAAATTCCAGGCACATGCTCAGGGACCCAGTGAATACCGGGTCTAAGGATTCAGGTCAGAGGATGGTGACAACTCACTGTTCTTTACTGTATGGCAAGTCCTGAAACAGAAAAGCGAGAGGGAGAATGGAGAGCACTGAAATGAGGAAGGGGACAGCTCTGGGTTTTGCATGGAGTGGGGCCCAGGATTCCACCTAGAAATGCTTGGCTCAAAGTTAGGCTAAGGGGAATCAGACAGACACAGGTAGTCTTGGGCTGACATGGACAGCCCTGAGAGCTATCAGAAGCAGATGTTACTAGAAGCAGATGTTACTGGAACAGAAGGGTCTGGATCTGGGGATCTGAAGCTAGGGAGGCTGGGTTGAAATCCTGCTCTGCTGCATAACCTCCAGCGAATTCCTTAACCTCTGTTCCCCCATAACCTGTGAAAGGGGTTATGCCTCCTTTAGGTTAACTGTGAGGGTCAAATCGTGCTGATACTGGGCCTGTGGCCTAACAAGCAATCACTAAATGGTAGTTGTGACAATTATTTTGAGTGTAGAACTTTTAAAAGCCTATTTTTTTTAGTTATTTATTTAAATTTTTACCCATTCATTCATTTATTTTAATTTGATCAGAGAGAGACACACAGAGAGAGTGAGAGGGAAAGTGAGAAAGCAAGCCACCAGGTCCAGGACTCAAACCATGGTTAGCCATGTGGGAGAATCCAGCGCCTTGACCACCGCACCACCTGCTGGTCCCTTAAAAGCCTATTTTATAATGTCCATTATCAAAATACATTTCAATTCTTCCATCATTTTTGGATTCAGAAAATGGGGAATGATTTGTGGTCAGAAAATCTTCCAGAGCAATTCTCTGGGAATTGCCTTGGACTAGACTGAGATCCCCATTTATAAAATGGGATTGATAACAGGTCCTGCAGTAGGGCCTGCCTCCTTTGAATTTTGAAACAGGGAGTAATTTTTAAAATACTTTTCCAAGTTGTATTAACATAAATTGCCTAGTTATTGGTTCATTCATCGATTACCTTTTTTTTCCCCTCCATGAGACCATTTAATTGGGATTTTATAAGTTAAGTAATAAATCTCCCCTCCACCCCCAGAGGGAATGTGCACTTCTCAGAGAGAGATCACGAGAGAGGGGGAGGAGAAAGCACCTGCCCATTGGAGCTTGGCCACACTGCGATTCCTTCTCCTCCATTCGCCCTCCTTTCGGGATTCTGGGCATACACACGTGTGAGTCTGTGTTTCTCAAACTGCTTGGTAAGGAACTCAAACTGCAGTCTATCATGTAGGACCCAGCTGCCTCAACAGTAAATATTTACTGAGGGTCCTTTATTTTTGTTTTATTTTATTTTTCTTCCATGAGCAAGAGAGAAAGAGAGACAAAGAGACAGAAAGAGAGCACCCAGTTAGGGATTTGAGGTCATGAGCTACCTCTAGATAGCCAGCCCCAGATCATGGGAACATGTGTTGGCATACTCAGGGAGGTCTCCCGTCATAAAACCAGAACCTTCTCATGTACGTCGACCTCACAGAGCATCGCCTTTTACTGCCGTGCCACTGTCCAGTCCCTTTGAAGTTTACTCTACACTGCTTTAGTAAATTGCCCCAGCATTGTGAAATCTCTATTGTCCTATTAGCTGACTTCAACATGTTCTTTGTAGTTTATTCATGTTTATCACAGACTCCTAACACAGTATTTCTTTTTTTTGTTTTTGGAGAGATTTTTGCTTTAGGGTGCATGTGCTTGCTGGAGATAGAGAAACAGAGAGAGAGAAAATGAGAAATCACCTCCAGGGAGGATGGCTACTCCACAATCCCTTCTCCTCCACCCTCATCTTGGGATTCTTGGTTCACATGCACACACCTGGCATGATTTTTAAGGTGCCAGGTCTAGGACTCGAACCATGGTCGTACATGTGGGAGTCTAGCACCTTAACACCATGCCACTCACCAGCCCCCCAAATAGTATTTCTGAACTGGGGATGAATTTTGCCCTTTCAAACAATATCTGGAGACATTTTTGTTCATCACAGCTGAAGTGGGGGTTGCTGCTGGCCTTCGGTAGGTAAAGGTCAGAGGTGATTTGAAACCTCCTAAAATGCACAAAACAGCCCCCCACAAAAAAGACTGATCTAGAGCCACATGTCAGTACTGTGAGGTTAAGAAACCCTGGCCTGGCATCCATCCTTCCTGTGGTCTCTACTGAAGAAACAAGGGGACCAAGGTCTGAGGTCACTGTGGGCTGTCGCACCGGGAATGGTTACTGAGAACAGCAAGTTGTGGGGACCAGCAAAGCTTTTTTAAGCAAAGAACAAAATCACAGAGAACCGAAGCAGTAAAACGCTTCCTCCTTCCGACTGGGTGTACCCCTCTGGCTCCCGTCCCCTGGCGGAGTTTGAGCATAGCCTGGGCCACAGCAACATTTTCAGTTCTACCAAACCTCTCAAAGAGCCCAGGGAACAGAAACATCAAGACTTGGGGGGAAGGGATTGTGTTTGGGGGCCTGATTATGCTGAACTTTCAACCCTCCCTGGCAATGCGTGCTGGCCAGAAAGCAAAGCCAGCTGCAACTTGGACAGCACTTTACACACACAGACAACACAGAGGGCTACCTCCTCAATCGGAGGCTTTCTTCAGTGCCTTCTCATGTGGGCACTAGGGGAGGAGAGACCACCCACAGGCAAACACGCGGCACCTCCCCGGAGGCGGCCAATCACCCATGTTCTGGCCACCTGTTCTGGCACCCGGTTATCAGATGTGAAGGAGCCAGTTAATAAGTGTTTATAAGCTATAAATGGAAGTGGCCAGGGCAGGGAGCTGATAAGCATTTGGGGGCAAATTATTTGTGAGACCGACTGTCATTTGCACCCCACTAGGCTGCCGGAAAGTATGCGTTTCAGGTTACGAATGTCGGGATGTCCGGGTGGCTGTTTGCGGGCGGGGGACTACCGAAGGCAATGTGAGTCTGTGATCTCGGTCCACCACACGTAGCCATCACTGATCTGGACATTCTCAGCCTTTCTGGGCATCAGCTCTCTTCCCTTAGCTTTGTTGGGATGTGGGAGTGACAAGAAATGTCCAAACTAGAACTCAAAAGTATTTCATGTGCATTGGATTTCCATATTCAGCTCTGAGTTGATTAAAAAGTGAGCTATTGGGTCGACAGGTGGCGTGGTGGTTAAGGTGCTGGACTCACACATGGCTGATCATGGTTTGAGTCCTGGACCTGGCAGTTTGTTTTCTCACTTTTCCTCCCTCTCTCTCTCTCTTTCTCTGTCTCTCTCCAGTCAAATTAAAAATAATAATAATAAATAAAATTAAATAAAAATTTATTTTTTAAAAATAGTGAGCTTTTACAGGCTCCATTCTTGCTTTAGGTTTCAGGGGAAGGGCCCTGCTAAAGGGGATGAGGACGCTGCTTTACAATAATAACCAACAGTCTGAGCTGGTTACAGACCTAGGATTGTGAGTACTGGGGACAGCAAAGAAAGCATTCCAGGAAAACAACATGGCTGCAAGTGAACATTGTTTTCCCCTCAAAGTTTGTTTATTTCTTTAGAAAGACAGAGAGAAAGATGGAGACAGAGACAGCACCCCCAATAGGGTTCCGATGCCATGATCCACGCCGTCTCAGTCAGCCCCGGATCACAGGCAGGCGCATGCCCAGTGTACTCAGGGAGGGCTCCAGGTGCAACCTGGGATGTTTCCACGTCTGTCAACCTTGCAGAGCCCAGCGTCTTATGACCATATCACTGTTCAGCTCCAAATAAACCACCTTTGACCTTGGTTTGGCAGTTACTGGATTAAAAGGCTAAAAAGGAGAATTTCAGAAATGAGAATGATACGAAGAACAGGGAAGAAAGAACCCTGGACATTTAAGTAACAAAAGGGATGGCTGTTCTTTTTCACCTGAAGAGTTGGCCCAGCCTTGAGTCTCAGCATGAAGAGATTTCTGCCTTTTTCTTCTCAAGGAAGCTAAAGTTTAGAGCTGGGTGTGGCCAGAGTTTCTTGGGATATAGACCTACTAGCCCTGGGCCTGAGGGTCATTAACTCAAGGCAGGGTAGGGGGTGGGAAGGCCAACCACGTGGCTGCAAGAGCTCAGCTCCAGAGTGTGCTCTTCCTGGACGGGGTGATCTTCAGCAAGCGTCTTAGCTTTTCTCACCCACGTCTTTATTTTCCAAAAAGATGCTTATAGCTCAAGGCACTGCTCAAAGCACAGAGGTTTGGTTCATAAACCACCATCAGGGGTTTCATACTGGCACTGGAGTTCAGATTCTATCTCAGATTGTCAACCATTCAGGGCTATGTGATAAAGACCAGCAGTGTCACCAAGAATAAACGCTGCCAGGGTTTCGTCGAGGAAGGGACAGGGACTGGAGAAAGGGCAGAGGCTTCAAGGAGGAGGTTGGACTTGAGAAAGGCCCCTGTATGGCCACGTTCAGGAGAGGAGCATGGCTGGGTGCTCAGCAGAGGGTGTCTACAATGGTTCGAAAGGGACAGTCAGGGGTTGGCCTTGTAGCACAGTGGTAAGGTGCAGTGCCTCAGAAGCCTGATCCCACGTGGTCGACAGTGGTTTGAATCCAGGTCCCAGGACTTTAAAATACATGCTGGACGCCTGTGCAGTCATGACCCAAATCCTGGCAGGAAGGAGAAATGGAAGAAAGGGATTACAGCATGATCAGGACCCAGTGAGAGGATGCTTTCTCCTCTCCGACCCTCTCCCCTCTGGTGAATGCATACACCCTCTCTCAATTAAAAATAAACAAAAAGGACCAGTTTATTTGTCCCAAGGAGCAGAAAGGAGCCGTGCAAGTTAACTTTAGGGAGGCAGGTTATGGTTAGTTGTGAAGGACTTGAGTCCTTGGTGAAGAGGTTGGTCTCCTTGTAATATCGAAACACAAAGGACTGAAATGCAGTGCCTGCCTTGCCCACTGTTCCTCATGTCCTCTTACAACTTCATGTAAAAATCCTCTGGGCCGCTCTTTTCCGCCTGGAACCATGGAGGGTGTTCAAGAGAAGAAAAAGAAGGTTCCTGCTGCGGCGGTAGCCACCAAGAAAAAGGTTCTTGCTGTGCCAGAAACTCTTAAGAAAAAGCGAAGGAATTTTGCAGAGCTGAAGATCAAGCAGCTGAGAAAGAAGTTTGCTCAAAAGATGCTTCGAAAGGCAAGGACGAAGCTGATCTATGAAGAAGCTCAGCACTATCACAAGAAATATAGACGGATGTACAGAACTGAGATTCGCATGGCCAGGATGGCAAGAAAAGCTGGCAACTCCTATGTACCTGCAGAACCCAAATTGGCGTTTGTCATCAGGATCCGAGTTATCAATGGAGTGAGCCCAAAGGTTCGAAAGGTATTGCAGCTTCTTCATCTTTGCCAGATCTTCAATGGCACCTTTGTTAAACTCAACGAGGCCTCAATTAACATGCTGAGAATTGTGGAACCATATATTGCATGGGGGTACCCGAACCTGAAGTCAGTAAATGAGCTGATCTACAAACGTGGTTATGACAAAATCAATAAGAAGTGAATTGCTTGACAGATAACTCTTTGCGCGATCTCTTGGTAAATTCGGCATCATCTGCATGGAGGATCTGATTCATGAAATCTATACTGTTGGAAAACGCTTCAAAGAAGCAAATAACTTCCTGTGGCCCTTCAAATTATCTTCTCCATGAGGTGGAATAAAGAAAAAGACCACCGATTTTGTAGAAGGTGGAGATGCTGGCAACAGGAAAGACCAGATCAACAGACTTAATAGAAGGATGAACTAAGGTATCCACCATGATTATTTTTATAATCTGGTCAGTAAATAAACAGTGGCTGGTTTCAAGCCGAAAAAAAAAATCCTTTGGGATGGTGTTAAAGCGTTGGACTGCCACATGAATAACCATGTTTCGAGTCCCAGGCCTGGAGGCTTGAAAATAATGCTGGGCATGTGTGTCATAAATCCCCAAGAGGAGAAAGGAGGAGAAGCATTTATGGCGTGGCCATCCCCCCAGGGGTTGATGTCTCACTTTCCCTCTCTCTGTTTCTCTCTGGCCAGTGCACATGCTCTATGGCAAAAACCTAAAAAGAAAAGAAAAGAAAAATTCTTTCATGTGAAGCTTTTGCTTCTCTCCAAGTAAAACAATACCTTCTCCAATTTTTTATATGTATTCAATATTAACTATTCTTTTCTTTTCTTTTTTCTCTCTTCTCTTTTTCTCTCTCTCTCCATCCTGTAGGGATTTGGGGCACTCTGGCACATGCACTCGGCTTGTTTTTCAAATCCCCAGAACAAGAATTCAAACTGTGGTTAACCACGTGGGATCCAGTTTCCTCCGCACTGCAGTTGACCATGGCACTATGGGGCCAGCCCTAACCTTTCTTTCTGCTGCTAATATTGGGGTGATCAGGCCCTACACCAACATCAGATTCAGGACTGCGGGATGACTGGATTCTTGTCTCATGGTCATGAAGAGGAGCAGCAAAGCAGGAGTTCATTAAAGCAAGAAAAGGAAAGCTTGCAAGCAGGTGGGGAGGGGTCCCAGAGTGGATTGCCAAAGAGAAGTTGAAGTAAGGAGGTTTTATAGAGCAGTCTGACCAATGGGCTGGCTCTGTGATAAGAAAGTGAGCTTCAGAAAATAGTTACATGGTAGTCTGGGTGATTCGTTACCTCATTCTTTGTGGGGTCAACAGACCATAATGACCTGGACTTTTTGTTAGAATGGAGTTAGCAGGGACCAGCAGTTAGCTTAATGGCTATGTCGCTGAACTCTCGTGTAGGTGACCGCGGTTTGAGTCCTGAACCCAGTGGCTTAAACTCACGCCTGGCGCGTGTGCATGCGTGCCCAAGATCCCAAGAGGAGAATGGAGGAGAAGGGATTGTGGCATGGCCATTCCCCCTGGGGGGTGATTTCTTGCTTTCTCTCTCTCTGTCTCTGTGTCTCTCTCTCTTCCTCGTGAGTACATGAGCCCTATAACAAAAACCTCCCCCCACAAAAAAAAAAAGGAATGGAGTTAGCAAACAAAAATGGTTGCCCTTAGTTATAGTTGGTTTGAGCCCTAATGCAGCCAGCTCTTTGTTCACACTTAGCCACTGTGACTCCATCTTGGGTAAAGATTACTGTGTCTCTATCGTGGGCCTTTACCCTGTCTGTGTGCTTAATATCCCTGTCTCCTGCCTTACTACCAAATTTCTTACAAATAAATATCAAAATTTTATCAATCTGTTTTTGTAGAAAGTAAAACAAAAAGTCTTGGTCTCTTTTTCTTAAATTCATGTAGACTAGGCATATCAAATTAATCACCATTTCTTACGAAGTTAAAAATTATATTATCTTTGGCATAGCAAAGGGAATTTCTGAAAGACAAAAAAGACAATATAAATTTACTCTTGGTCTTCACTACAAGGCATTTATCTAGAAGTTTTTGTTAGTAGAGTTCTTTGAAATTATTACTAATTTTCTGAGCGTGAAATTCTTTCAGGTGGCTCTCAGGCCAAAATAACCCTTCATATATGTTAAAACATCATGTACATATTTGGGGAAGGAAGGCATATGAATTATGAAAGGCCTGTCTCCCAGTAAACTAGAAGTTAAATTTAAGATCAGTATTTAGCACTCTACTCTTAAACTCATGCCAGAGCCAAGTTACCTCTCATACTGTTTCAGAGAAAAATGAAATCAGAAACCTAGCTATGGCAATTTTTATAGCATCAAAGTTTTTGCCAAATGTGGGTTCTGAAAGGAATTTTTCTACAAGCCCTTTTGGCAAGGACCTGGCTTTTTTTTCAACTTTCACCTGGAACATTTAGCTGGGATCTTCTACTATATAACCAGTTTGCTTCAACTTTCTTG
The DNA here is from genome assembly GCF_000334495.1 of Tupaia belangeri chinensis. NCBI lineage: Eukaryota > Metazoa > Chordata > Mammalia > Scandentia > Tupaiidae > Tupaia > Tupaia belangeri. Next base: position 1,120,531 of record NW_006205008.1, read on the forward strand.
CTCTCTTTAATTTGAATCATGGAAAAGTCATATTGGAGGAGAAAATAGTACATAAGAGTATGTTACAATATAGCTTTGCTTCTGACCAGTTGTTCCTTCCTCCATAACCAACTGGCAGGCATGAAAGGGACAGTCTCCATTAATTATCTGGCAAATTGCATTGCTCTCCATCCAAGGAATTTCTGCTCAGCAGAGAGAAACCCTGGGTAAACCTGCTGACTGCTGGGTTGGTGAAACTATTGTTCCTGTTTAAGGACCCTTTTATTCCATAAGCCCAATCATAAAAATCAGTATGTCCACAGAGGTCTAAAATAAATTAAGTTAAGCTGTAAAGAAATGGAAAGACATTACTTTTCTGTTTTACTTTATTTTATTTTTCAATAAAAATGCTAAAACTAAAACTTTTTTATATGGTGGTCGTAGTCAGGGCTTTATGCCTCTGAGAGCCAGGGGTGGGAGAGTAGCAAGGGTAAACCAATAAAGAAAACATCTTGGTTTGGACAATACAAATTTATAAGCCAGGAAAAACGCTGTGGGACTTCACTTATTTATTAGTCTGTATACTAAGCTGAATATACCCTGTAGAAGTAATGCATATTGTTACTTAGATGAAGAAAAATTAAGAGTTGATTTTGTTGTTCAAATCCACTTTGCAATTCTCAGTCCCAGAATGATGGCGGAACCAAGACCGAGCATGTGCAGACCAATATCGCCACACTGCCCTCTAGTGGTAGTCGGCTTCTTGGAGTCTTGCACAGGCACCAGATGCCAAGCAGCTGGGGCCTCCTGGGCGATCCACCCGGTCTGATGGAGAGTGAAGGAGGAAGTCACTGCAAAGACAACACAGTCAGGGACCGTCCTGGGGAATAGGGGGAACAAGTGGAAGAGGACTGAGACCCAGATTCACTTCTACAAAGGACTGAGTCATAGCACTCAAAGAAGATCCAAAACATAGTGTTTTTAAGAGAAGAGATGACGTGTATGAGAAATCTTCCAGGGAGGCAGCATTTCTGGGGTTGCAATTTAGCACCCATTATTATTCTCGTTAGAGGATATGGAGTTTATTAAAGTGGTTTTTAATTGTGAAACTTTTCAAACATATAGCGACATTAACAATACGTCCAACAGACACACCCATGTGTTCAGACGCATGGTAGACTGCAGAGTGAGACTCTTAGCTGTGGAATGTGAGGCAGTGGGGAGTTAACCAGAACTGTAAGTCCCAGGGGGAAGGAATAGAATCCTATTCATCTGTGTGCACTCAGTGATAAATTAACAGGTGCTCAGTGACTGTGAACGCTTACCACGAGTGAAGAAATGACCTCACCCTAGTAGCGTGTAGCTACGTGGTTTTCCCTACTTCCTCCCAGATTCAGGCATCATGTGGTTCTTAGTTGTTACTTACCAGGTGCCAACAGAACTGGACTGGGGCCTGGGCACCTTCATACTGGGGACTGGACCCTGGGCATCTTCATATCTGGGAGCTGGGACCTGGGTTCCTTCATACTGGGGGGCCTGGATACCTTCATACTAGGGAGCCAGAACTCAGGCCCCTACATACTGGGAGCCAACGTCCAGGCACCTTCACTCCTAGTGCCCTCTTCAGCTCAGCCCTCACAGGTGCGGCCTGACACTGCTGCCATCTCTCTCCATCTCTGATGTGGCTGAAGTGATTGAGCCCACAGGGCTCTCTCAGCATTTGGAAAGACGTCTGGAACACCAGCATTCTCTCGTCATTTTAAATCCAGTGATATTGAAACACAAATGTGGAAGAGAAATAACTGACAAGAACTGTCTGATTTCCATACCCTAATCACAGTTGTACCTGCCTCTTAGAGAGTTTCCCAATGAAACCCGTTGGTGATTTTGTTTTCTCTGTCAAATCTCTTCTTGTCCTTGAAAGTCACTTTACTAAATCCATTAGGGCTGACATAACAAAAACACCGGAGATGGGATAATTTGTAAAAATCACACATTTGTTTCTCACAGTTCTGGAGGCTGTGAAGTCCAAGGCCGAGGTGCCTCTGGATTCTATGTCTGGCAAGGGTTGTGTCTGCTGCAGAATCAGCACCTTTCTGGTGCAATCTCACCTGCCAAAGGGACACTCAAGCTCCCTCAGGCCTCCTTGTTGTTGTTGTTGACATATAACAATTTTACAAATGTTTTTAATTAAGTTTATTTATTTACTTCTATGAACAAGAGAGAGAGAGACAGTATACCCAACAGAGTTTTGCCACCGTGATCCACCCCTGCCTTCAGTCAACCTCAGATCATGCGCAGTCGTGTGCCTGGTATCCTCAGGAAGGTGTTTAGAGTTGAACTAGGAACTTTTTTATGTAGGATTGCTTAATAGAGCATTGTTTTTTGTTTTTGTGTTGTTTTGTTTTATTTTGCTTTTTTACCACTGGACCACCATCTGACCCCCTAATTATACATATTTAGGGGTACAATGTGTTTTTTCATTACAAGGCATAATGATTAAATTAGCATAACCATCATCTCCACTGTTCGTCACTGTGTTGAGTTGGGAACATTCAAAAACCTCTTCTCTAGCTACTCTGAGATGCACAGTAAATCACTAACTGTAGTTGCCCTGCTGAA
>NW_006205008.1:1123162-1135237 GCF_000334495.1 Tupaia belangeri chinensis
TGAGCACTTGTTCCTTCCATCTGTGATTGTTTCCACTCATCAACGTCTTTTTATCCCATTCTCCCCCGTACTCTTCCCAGCTCCTAGTAGTCACTCTACTCTCCACTTTCATGGGGTCATTCTCCTCAGTTTCCACATATGAGTGAGAATAGCCGGTATTTTTCTTTCTATGCCAGGCTTATTTCACTTAGCGTATCATCAGGCCCCCTTCAGGCAGGTCATAGTGACCCTCCTGCAGTAGTCTGCCAAGTAGCTGGGCCTTCAGGTGGGTACCGCTGTGAAAGTCAGGACCATGGTCACCTTAGGGAAGAGGAAGGGACTTCCAATGAGAGATATTAAGAGGACTTCCGGGATGCTGGCAAGATTCATGTCTTGACTCAGGTAGAGGTTGCACAGAGAATCATTTCATGACCATTTGTTAAACCATAGAGAATACATTATGCCCAATCCTCCAAGCAAATCCCTATTTCAAAATAGCAATAACAGTTAAAATAAAATGCTTGGATTATGGGGCCAGTAAATGGCATGGAGACTAAGGCAGCTGGATCCCACATGGCTGACTGTGCAGTTCGAGCCCCAGATCCAGCAGCTTGGAACATCACATCAGGCACAGGTGTGAGAGCAGAATGGAGGAGGAGGGATTGTGGAGTGCTGCTCCTCCCCGGAGAGTGCTCTCTCTCTTCCTCACACACTCTCTCTCTTTGCCTCTCTCTGGCAAGTGCACATGTCCTGTAGTAAAAACTATTACAGAAAATTAAAAAAAAATAGCTTGGATTATGTTTCCCAGCACAGTATATATGATCAGGATTTACATGTCATATCCTTTCTTCTCCCTTAAAATAAGAGTTGCTTAGAGTCATAATGGTCAGCATAATGTGAAGGAGGCCCTGAATGTGTGGGAGGCTCTGGGAGAACAGGTCAGGGTGACTTCCTCGTGTCCCATCACTCTCTGAGTACGAGAACTTTCGTTAGAGGCCAGCATTTACTTACTGAGCACTTACTTTGTTCCAGGTTCTTCATCTTAGTCCCCATGACAACTCTGTGCGGGCTCCCATTGTCATCACTGGTAAATAGAGGAGGAAACCAAAGCTTGGAGAGGTTGAGCTCCTAGGCCAAGGTCAGACAGCGGGCTGAGCCAAGGTTCGAATCCAGGTGTGTCTGAGCGCAGGGACCAAGCACACATCTGTGAGGCTGCACGGTCAGCCCTGCCGCTGAAACTCAATTGTCGCAACTGTCGTTTATGTATTTTTCCTCCACTAGGCTGTGAGATGCTCGAGGATAAAATGAAATGGTCTTACTTTAGAAAAAACAAAGAAGGAAGTTACAAAGGAAGGAGAAAAGAGAAAAACAGGAAGAAAGAAAAAGAGGATGTGTCACGATGACACGTTTGAAAGGCTTTGAACACTGAACAGGCAGTTTTTCGAGAGGGAACTATCTGGGTCTCTTTCTTTATCAACGGTGTGTCCATACAGTAATGGGTAATGAAACTTCAGTATTTTTTTATTCCTTGACAAATTGGGGTAGACGTGAGTTCTCGTTTCAACGCTGACACAAGCTGGCTATGAGAAGGTGGGCAAGTCTCTGCATTTTTCTGGATCTGTATTTCATCCTCTGTGAGGGGGAGGATTTGGCACATTAACCTAAGGTTCTTTCCTGTTCTAGAATGCTGGGTAGTAACAGCCTCCCACCCCATCTGCCACCGTGAGCCTCGGTGGATCTGAAATCCTAACATGATGTTTTATCTCCAAGCTCCTCCATGCCTCTATGCCCCACCCCAGGGGTTCCAGAGAGTTCTAAGGGACAGGGGTCTGGAGTGGCAGGCGATGCCCTCGTCAACCTTGTCATCTATTTTCCTCTGCCCCAGCAGGCCGTAATCCCACACACATAATCCAGCATACACACTGGTTCCTGGCCCTCACTTGTGGGTTCTGTAACCATAAACGCAGTTAACGTGGCCTGCCATTAGGGAACGCTGAGGACGGCATCTGCACGCGAGCACGTGTGCATTGGTCTCTGCTATTGAGATGCGTGTGCTCTCTTTGGCATTGTGCCGTCACGTCACTGGGGCGCTGGCACCAACTCACAAAAGTCAACTGTGACATTTTCAGGTATTTTACCAGCCAGTTGTCAAACGGTAGCTCAAGGTGTGGGCACCACAGAAACTGGCAAATGCTGCAACTCAGGACCTTCCCTGCCTGCTTCCCTCTTCCCCGGCCGGCTGCTGGACACCCAGCACACCACTAAACTAGATGCTCCTGTGCTGCAATCAGTGCCTGGGTCTTACTGACCTCACGGTCCCGCGGACGACGGAGCCCTCCTGACACTCCTTCACTCTCATTGGCTGCGTGACGTCAGCTACTGTAATTGCCCCTTCATAGTGACTTCTGATGTTTTATAAAGCCAAAGGTCCCTCAGACTTGTGTTTGCCCCACGATATGTTTCTAGGGCGGGCCTTGCTAGTCAGAACACACAGAGGGCACTGAGAGCCGCCCTGTCTCCACCCTAAAGACGAAGAGTAAAAAAAGTGAACCAACTTTATGTAGTCTTAACGCAGAATGAACACCTCACTTAGGAATAACAACACATGCTGTAAGAGGGCACAGTTCAAAATATTGGGACTTTAGATTTGCTTATAGTGAAAAATGAAGTCGAGAAGAAAATAAAAAGCTACCGTTCCTTTCAAAAAAAAGAATGTTAACATGTGCTGACTCTGTGGTGCTGCTCAGGAAAGGCCGCATCCCACGTGGTGACCATGGTTGGAGTCCCCAGGCTGACCAGGCATGCCTGTAAGTGCCCTAAATCTGGCAGGCCGAAGGACTGGAGGAAGAGAGAATGACCAGAGCCTGTGGAAGGTGCTTCTTGCTTTCTCGCTCTCACACGCACGTATTCTATAATGAAAGGAGGAACAGCAACAACAACCAAAAACTCAAACACAAACTAAAAAGTGTCAGCCTATTAGAGCATGTTAGTGAACCCAGGGATCTCCTCATTGACTCTATGTACAAATAGTCTCTCTCTCTCCTCTCTCTTTCTCTCATTCTCTCTCTCTGTTTCTTAGACCACCAGCAGCATGGGTATCAACAGGAAGCGTGTTTGAAGCACAGACTCTCCAGCCCTGCTGTTTATATGTTGACAAGATTCTCTGGATGATTTCTGTATAAGCCAAGGTTTTAGAAGCATGAGTTTGAATGATTTTTAGTATAGAGGATTTTTTTTTTTTTTTGGAGTGATTTTTGCTATCGGGTATGTGCACTCACCAGAGAGAGAAAGAGAGAAAGAAAGACAGAAAGTAAGAAATCACCTCCCCCACGGGGGTGGCCACAGTGCAGTCCCTTCTCCTCCAGTCTCCTCTCAGGACTTTGGGCACGCACACACACATGCCCAGTGTGAGTTTCAAGTCACTGGGTCTAGGACTCAAACCACGATTGACCTAGTGTGAGTCCAGTGCCTTAACCACTATACCACCTGCTGGCCCCAAGAGGATTTTCTAAAATCCAGTAGATAGTATTTCCTATCAGTTTAAAAAACTGTCTCCAATATTTAACTCTGAGTCATTGTCCTATAGAATGTAATTTTCTCTATAATTAAAAGATGGCACCTGTTTAATAAATTTTTTAAAATCTCAAATATAACTTCAATTATTCTATTCCTCTTACTGCTCTTGTAAACAAAAGTACACATTTTAAGTATAAGGTAGATATTTGGGTGGACAGAACACTTACACATCTCTTCAGTGGGGGGCCAGAGAGTGGTGTAATGATTAAGGTGCTGTACTCCCACATGGCCAACCATGGTTTGAGCCCTGGACCTGGTGGTTTGAAATTCATACTGGGAGCATATCTGTGCATGCCCAAAAATCCCAGGAGAAGAATGGAGGAAAGGGGATTACAGCATGACCATCCCCCAGGGGGTGATTTCTCATTTTCCCTGTCTCTGTCTCTCTAGCAAGTGCATGTGCGGTATGGCAAAAACAATAAAAATAAATAAATAACAAATCTCTTCAATAGGGATTTAATTAAAAAAAACAGAGGAAAGAGACAGAAGAAGGTAGGAGGAGAAAAAGAGAAAGCACACTGGTATTTTATTTTTTAAGTCTTGAAAATATATTTCTCATAGAAATTTTCATGGTTTCTGAAATGAAAATCTGTCACCTTTTCAAATCAACAGAAGAAGGTTTAAAAAACTGATTTCATTCAAAACTTTAGGAGGAAATTGGAAGGGAATGGAAAAACGATAAAGTATTAAAACAAAATTTCCATTAAAAAACAGTTGGCTGAAGTTAGCCAACGATCGCCATCCTCATGGGAAGACAGGGAACTTCGAAGCCTTAATATGACAAGGAACAAATTGATTCTAGAGAGCTCAGGTCTAGCTGAGTAAGAGATAGTCCAATAGTGCCTCTAAAATTGCACGGCTCAAGGCTGTAGCCAATAGCCACCGGTGGTGATTTACATTTAAGTGAACTAAAGTTAAATAAGTTTGCAATAAGAAACACACTGGTATTCAAAGACAACTAGGTTAAAAGTGAAAAGGCAGAGAGAGATGTACCACGCAAAGGATCATCATAAAAAAGCTCAAGTGCGGGAACCAGCAGTTAGCGTAATGGCTATGTCGCTGGACTCCCACATAGTCGACCGCGATTCGCGTCCCGGACCCGGTGGCTTAAAACTCACACCAGGCACGTGTGCGTGTGTGCCCAAGATCCTGAGAGGAGAATGGAAGAGAAGGGATTGCGGCGTGACCATCCCCTCTGGGGGGTGATTTCTTGCTTTCTGTCTCTATATCTCTCTCTATCTGGCGAGTGCACACACCCTATAGTGAAAACCTCTCCTAAATAAATAAATAAATAAATAAATAAGCTCAAGTGGTATGTTAATATCAGACAAAATAATAGTAAGAAATACTATTAAATAAAAAGGAACATTTATTAAGGATAAAAAGGTCGACATACTAGGAAAACATAGCACTTGTAAATGTAAGTGCTCTTAACAACACGGTCTAGAAGATTATGTGCACCTAAAAAAAAAAAAAAGTGTACACAAATGCTCAGTATAATACCAGGGACCAGCAGATGGTGAAATGGTTACATCACTGGACTCCCACATAGTCAACCATGGTTCAAGTCCTGGACTCAGCAGCTTAAAACACAGTCTGGACGCATATACATGCATGCCCGAAATCCCAAGAGGAGAATGTAGGAGAAGGGGTCGTGCACGGCCATCCCACTCAGGGAGTGATTTCTCGCTTTCTTTATTTCTGTCTCTCTCTGTCTCTTTGGCAAGCTCATGCACCCTATAGCAAAAATCTCTCTCTAAGATAAAAAAAAAAAGGTGTGTGTGTGGGGGGGTGACTAGCAGGTGGTGTGGTGGCTCAGGGTGCTGGACTCCTATATGGCCGACCACAATTCTAGTCCCAAACCCAACAGTTTGCTTTCTCACTTTCCCTCTCTCTTTCTCTCTCTTACTCTGTCCCGCTCTAGTCAAAGTAAAGTGAGCAAATAAATAAATAAAATTCAGTAGAATGATTCTTTAATAAAAAAAAAAGATAAATAAAACCAGGCCAGCCCCATAGCTTCATGGTTAAGGGAGCTGGATCTCATATTGCCAACCTTGGTTCAAATCCTGACCCTGGCAACTTGAAAAGCACACAGAACATGTGTGTGCACATGCCCAGAACCTTGACAGGGTGGAGAAATGGAGAAGGGATTGTAGCGTGACCATGCCGCATTAGGGGTGTGTTCTCTCTTTCTCTCAAGCTAAAAGAAAAAGAAAAAGGAAAAAAAGACACCAGTAACAGTTCCTTAAAAGGAATAGCCAAAGGAGACATTGTCAACAGCTTTGAGACTCCAAGTAGAAATGAAAACTTTCTTTAAAACCAACTATACGAGAAGAGGGATCACTTTAAAGAAACATGAGCACCAAGACTAGAGTGGGGTGTTTCAGTGTCACCCTGGCCTGCCTGCCTGAAAAGGCTGAGCAGACACTGATCTCCTGGTGAAGGCCGCTCGGTGCTCAGGACTCCCAGCCCTCAAAGGCTTCATCTGGCAAGAAGCACGTGGGGCTGCAGTGAGTCACCATCACTACTGGCCTCCTTCTGATGGGTACTTAAAGCTGCTTTGGGAAAGCCAGCTGAGTTTGCAAAGGGCATTGAAGGTTATGAGAGAAATGGCATCATAGGAAAAAAAAAAAAAAAAGAAAAAGAGAGAGAAAGGACTCAAAGTTTAGCAGACAGTTTTGAAATGGCCACAACTAGAAAGGGACAGTTTTGAAGAAAATATCTAACATAATGTGTAATGTGGGCTAAAGAGGAGGGGCAGAGGGAGACCCACATTACACTCAGTTTGCAGACCGCAGCAGGCATATGAGCACTGGGTCTTCAGAGCTTATGCTCTGAGCATAACAGGACATGGGCCACAGCCCTCACCCAAATCCATGGCCTATTAATTGCGGAATGGCCTTGTTGGACTCTTAGAAGAAAAGCTCAAGTGTTTCTCCTTGTTTAAAGTTCCTCTCTCTCTCTCTCCCACAATATACTTTATCATTTACTGAGAAGCATATTGAATGCCATCTGTCTCTACTACCTCTGGATACTCCAAAGAAACTCTGCAAAGTCTTTTGTCTCTTTTATCCACCAATGTATTCCAAGCACCTAGAATATTGCCTGGCACAGAGCATGTGCTCAATAAATAATTGCTCAGTAAATGATTGCCTTTTTGGAGGTAAGGTAGGGTGTGGCAAGAAGGGAAAGGTTTTAGGAAGTGAGTCACAATAAACATTGAACTTTGCTGCATTAAAAAAAAATGACTAAATGACCTCAATATAAGTTATTGTCCCCTCAGCTCTCAGATTGACTGGAGGCCCTGCACAATTAATCTTGTTTTTTTTAAAAAAATAATTATTTGTTTGTTTAACTTTATTTGTTATTATTGGTGTTTTTAGCTTTGACCAGAGAGAGAGAAAGAGAAAGTGAGAAAGCAAAGCACTAGATCTGGGACTTGAACCATGGGTGGCCACGTGGGAGTCCAGTCCCTGACCATCACGTCATTTGTAGGCCCCCCACCCTGCACAATTAATCTTAAAGCAGTCTATTATAAACGGAATGTTTTTGTCACACCTTCCCCACAAATGCTTTTTTGTTAGTTTTTTGCCCTATGGCACATGTGCTCAGTCAGAGAGAGACAAAGAGAGGGAAATTTAGACATTACCCCTAGGGGGAATGACCACACTGCAACCCCTTGTCCTCCATTCTCCTCTCAGAATTTGGGCATGCATGCACACACACAGCCTCTGTGATTTTTAAGTGGCCAGGTCAGGGACTCCAACTGAGGTTGGCCATGTGAGAGTTCAGCGTCTTAACCGCCAGAGATTCTCTGGTTGAAATCCTAACCCCAAGGGTGGTTCTGAAGTGGTGGCCAGCCAGAAGACAAGGCAAGTGCAGCAGGCAGTCATGCTGCACTTGATGTGCAGAAAAGAATGGGCATTAATGTAGATCAGTAGATGACAGTATCGAAAGTGGTGAACAACCCTACAAACTCCCACCTGGATGTCACGCTTTTGAAAAAGAATGGACAGAATATGCATGTGGATTCGGTAGTTTCCGGGCAGAGAAAAAGTGCAAGCTATCATTCAATGACTTTATAGAATGTACGGTTCCGCAGTTAAATTGTCAGAGACAGAGAGAGAGGGAAAGGGAAAGCAAGAATTATAAGCTGCCAGGTCTGGGACCCAAACCATGGTCAGCCATGTGGGAATCCAGTGCCTTTGACCACCATGCCACCATGCCCTGTTTTTTTCCAGGAATATTAATTATTTAATAAAATGCATGAATGCTATCAGGATGCAACAGGAAAAGCTAATTAAGGAAGGAAATTACACCCCTCCACCTCAACACTCAGGCCAGGGGAAGCCTAGGCCCAGAGTAGAACAGCTGCTGAGGGCTGGAGGCTCATTTTCATATTCACTAATCTCCACTAGAAAGATTGTTCCTTGAAAAACCTCTTTGTCGAAGTATGAAAATAAAGGATTGCTTCATCTTAAACAACAACAACAACAAAGAAAAAGGAAAAGGAAAAAAAAAAACATCCTACCCCCCCCAAGGTAATGAAGGTAAAACCTTAAGAGAGGTGACCAGAACAAGAAGGCAGAGAGAGCCCTCATGAATGGGATCAGTGCTCTTATGAAAGAAGCCCAACATAGCTATGTAATGCCCTTGTCCCCGCTACCATGCGCAGTTACAACGAGATCCTTCTGCGAACCAGGAAGTAGGCCCTTCCCAGACAGTGACTCTGCCAGCTCCCGGAAGTGTAAGAAATAACTTTCTGTTGTTTATAAGCTACCCAGTTGATGATATTCTGTTGTAGCAGCTAAACAGACTAAGACAGCTTTGGCTGGGATCCCAAGTCCCATCCCATTTACCCTCAGGCTGCCTACACACAATATAATTTTCTACGTGAATCAAGGCACATAAAAGGTTGGGAAGAACTGCCCAGCAAATCAACCTTCATTAACTGTGAAGTTCAAAAAAAGCCACCTGTGAATATTAATGTGTTAATAATTGTACACTGAATTAGAAAATTACTCTTCTTCCTACCTAGACTTTGGCACTCTTCTTTTAAGCACAGAATACATGTTTTTCACAAGAGGTCTCACGTCTCTGCTCTTAAATCAATGACTAAATCCTTAACAAGACTGGACACGACTCAAGCCTGGCCTATCTAAGCATGGACTCTCTATAGGTCAGTGGTTCATGGCAGACACCTAAGCCAGGCCTGGCCAATCAGAGCATGGAGTCTCCATAGGTTCAGTGATTGGTTCATGGTAGACAACTGACCCCAACCTGGCCAATCAGACTCTTGTTGGTTCATGGTAGACAACTGACCCTGACCTGGCCAATCAGACTCTTGTTGCCCTTAGTGGTTGGTTCAGGGATAGGGCCCAGTTAGGACTAGATTTCCCAGTCATAGTGATTGGTCCGGATTCCTGTATGTGAATCCAAGTCTACTAATAAGACTCAATTCCGCTAGTGGGTGTATAAGGAAAGAAAAGGAAAGGGAATCACTGCATGGGAGAGATACGTTCACTACTAAATTTATTGCAGCCCTATTCACAACAGCCAAGCTACAGAATCAACCTCGGCGTCCACCAACAGACAAAAGTTAAAGAAAATGTGACACACACACCAGAGAACACTATTCAGACATTTTAAAACATGACATACTGGGGGCCAGCAGGTAGCGTGGTGGTTAAGGCACTAGACTCCCACATGGTCCACCGCAGTTCAAGTCCCGGGCCCAGTGGAAAATCTCAGTAAAAGAGTAGAGAAGAATGGATTGTGGTGTGGCCATCTTCCCTGGAGAGTGATTTCTCACTTTCCTACTCTCTCTGTCTCTCTGAGCGCACACGTCCTATAGCAAAAAAACAAAAATCAAAAAATTAAATATTGTCATTCAAGGCAGCCTGGACAAGCTATGTTTGAAAGACATATTGAGTAAAATAGCTGGACACAGAAAGAGAAAAATGACATGTTCTCATTCATATATGGAAACTCAAACAGTTGGTTTCCTATAGAGAATAGAATAGTTGTGATTAGCCAGGGAAAAGCTAAGAGAAAAGGGAGGAAAAGAAGATCTTTGTTAGTCAATACAAAAGTACAATTAGATAAGAAGAGTAAGTTCTGATGTTCTAGAACACAGTAGGATAACCATATCTAACAATAATCCATCGTTTACTTTCAAATAGCCAAAAAGAGAGTGTGGGAAGCTGCACACCAGCGAGTCTGTCTAGGTTTCTCAGAGGGCAAACAATTACTATGATTGGTTCCCTTCCAAAAACCTGACCTTCGAAACCTTGCTCTGATTGGCCACTAGAATCCCTCAAATTTGCATATCCAGCACTTCATGATTGGTCCAAAAGCAACCAATCATAACCCACCGTTTACAACCAATCACGGCCCACCGTTTAACACAGACGACCGAGACGACGACGACGACGACGACGACGACGACCAGGAAGACGACAACTGAAGAGCCTGAAGAGCTGAAACACCGCGCAGTCTCCAGACGACCCTGAAGATCCTGAAGAGCTGACACTGCATAGTCTCCAGACGAACTGGGAGACCCTGAAGAGTTGTAACACTACATCGTTTCCGGACGACCCTGAAGAGCTGTGATACCGCGTTGTCTCTGTGCTGCTCACAGTAGACGACGCGACCCTTAAGAGCTGTGACACTGCGTCGTCTCTGTGCTGTACCGTGCTGCCCACAATAAACAGACGACACTGTTGTCTCCGTGCTGTAACACTACGCTGCTTGCCCCGGCTCTCACTCCTTCACTCAGGAAACCCGTTCGGCTGTCCCCCCGGGTCGGGACAAGAGAGGATTGTGAATGTTCCCGACATAAAATAATGATAAATGTTTTCAGATAATGAACATGCTAACTGCCCTAATGTGATCGTAACACACTGTATTCATGTATTTAAAATAGCACTGTACTTCATGAATATGTACAATGAATATGCATCAACACTACTACTAATAATAAAGATCCAACATGAAAGAAAGCTGAATTGAGAAATGGAAAAATAAGACTAAGTTCTGATGCCATCATTTGAGAACCTGGATGCAGCTATGCCTAAAGCAGACTTTTCAGATATGTCAGACAATGAAATTTCATTTTCTTACTTATACCAGTTTGAATGGAAGAGTTCTAATCCCAGAAGACACAGAGGCTGGTTTACAAATCAGCCCATCTTATTTTCTTCATCCTTGATGCAAGACAAGATATGTAAATGTGTTTACTTCTGATGATCAACTTACACGGCTTTATCTCTGACAGTGTTCTGAATGACACAATGCCATCGAAGAAGAACATTTTGGTCAGTGACGCTCTATTCTTCCCATTGATAGAAGGCCCCACCAAGGTGCCAGGTTTCCTGGTGTTTTACACTGTCAGATTTTTTACACCGTCAGATTTTGGTGCCACTAACCCGCCGGGTAATCAAGGCCCACAGCAGAGAGTACTGCTTGCCTTGCCTCAACAGTGTCTTTGAGACAGGTCATCACCCATTCTTCCAGCTCTGCAGTCCTCGGTACACAGGCGAGCCGTGAGAGGGTTTCACCAGCACAGACAAAGCGTGTGAGCAGCGACTGGCCTCGTTGACTTTGGATAACCATGGAGAGCATGGTTTTCCTGGTTGAGAAGATAAAATGTAGTATGTTCTCACTCTGCCATTCAGGCCACTCCAGCGATAGCCACAGAGCAGGTGTGGAGCAGGATGGGCTGCTGGTAGGTGGCAAAGGACAGAAAGTCTGTGTGGCTCAGCCCCAGGCAACCTGCACTCTGTGTGGTCCAGGGAACTCTCCAGTTACAGAGCCCCCACCCCCCAGATTCTGACAAGTCCCCAGGGGACAAGTGCTTTGTAAAGCTTCCCGGGGATTCCCTGGCGACCAGACCCCCACTCCGGGCTGAAAATCAAAGCTCAGATTGCCCTTCTTGTGACTCAGTGGCATCCCGAGGTGTACCAGACCCTGGTGAGACCAGATACTGGACTTAATCTACAAATAACTTCTCTTCAAAAGGAAAAGATTTGCATGATTACCAAAGTAGTAATATGGTCATTAAAGAAGATCGGAAGCCACCAGAGAATACAAAAAGGAAAACATTCACCTGCACCTCTCCTCTCCTGGATCAGGATCTGCGTTTTCATCACACCCCCCAAGAGGGCTGTGTGCACATTCAAGCTTTGGAAGCTCTGAGCCACAGAATGCCATCACTGTAAATTGGAGTATCTCACACTTGATGTGTTGTAGTTGGGATGAATACCAACTATCAGTTCTGCAATCACCCACATTTAGGGTGCTTTCACTTTTGGTGTTAGGTGAACAGTCTGTTTGGTTGTCCTGTTTCTCCCTGATTTCATGCTCTGCCCACCTCCGCTTTTTTGGCTTTAGAGATGCCCAAAAACCCAGGAGGAGAATGGATGAGAAGGGATTGTGGCATGACCATATCCCTGGGGACAGGGCGGGGTGGGGGGGGGGTTGTGATTTCTTTTTCCCTTGCACGTTCTCTCCCTCACTGTC
>NW_006205008.1:1135747-1152630 GCF_000334495.1 Tupaia belangeri chinensis
GTTGTGATTTCTCTCTCCCTTGCACTGTCTCTCCCTGACTGTCTCAGCAAGGCCACAGGCCCTATGGCAAAAACCTAAAAAATAAAACAAAATTAGAAATGTTTCTCCCTTCATTCTACCCTGAATGAACTGGCAGGCAGCACGCAAAGAGTTAATGCCTACCAATTGCTCTAATAACCATCCAAAGACCCCTCTCCCCGTCCCCGCCCATAAAGCGGTGATTTTGCAATGTTTGCCATGTATTTGCTTCATGTTGAAAGATGGACTGAATGGAGATTGCTTTTTGTTTGCACGTATTTGTGTGTGAGAGTGTGTGTGTGAGAGAGTGTGTGTGTGTTCCCTGCAGTCTCCGTGTGTGGCCTCCTCTGGGTGAATGCGCTGCGTTCCTACTGTGGCTTATCCTGAAGGCTTTCCAAGCCTCCCTCCGCGCTGCGCGCCGACAGACAGCCGGCTGAAAACATCTCTGCAGAGAGGCTGAGGTTTCTCAGCCGGGCCTCTCTCTCCGGGCAGGGCGAGGGAGCTCTTGGTTTTAAAGGTCTCTTTTACCACCCTGTTTCTTTTTACACACAGAGTTTTGGAAGGATCCCAAGGACTGTCTAGCGTGTCCCAACATTCTCCCACAGTGCTGGAGGACAAGAGGTGGCGGCTGCAGCTGGCAAGTAGGGACAAAGCCATGGGTAGACGCTGGGGTTTGAGGCCCAGGGAGAGGCAGGGTGGAGGTGAGGCTTGCAGTGGCCCCAGGGCCTGTACCGGACATGCCACCAGGAGGGTGAGGAGAGTGGAATGAATGGCCACTGTCTCCCAGGGCCCCTCACTTCGCTGAGCCTTTTACCCGACTCTCTTTTGCTGCTCCACCAGGAGCTGCTCTCCCCACCTCACCATTGCTCACTTGTTCACCCCACGTCCTGGCCTGGTCTGTTGTTCTGGGCCTCCTTTCATTACTTTTGAAAGGGTGTCGGGACCAGCAGGTGGCGTAATGGTGGCATCACTGGACTCCTACGTTAAGTCAACCACAGTTCGAGTCCCAGACCCAACAGCCTAAAATTCACGCTGGGTGTGTGTGTGTGTGTGTGTGTGTGTGTGTGAGAGAGAGAGAGAGAGAGAGAGAGAGAGAGAGAGACCAAAATCCCAAGAGGAGAATGGAGGAGAAGAAATTACGGCATGGCCATTCCCTCCGGGGGGGGGGCAACTTTTCACTTTCTGTTTCTCTGTATCTCTCTGTCTCTCTGGCATGCATACACACCCTACAGGAAGCAAAAAAATCTCTCTAAAAAAAGAAAGGGGTGTCTAGGGTAGGGCCAGCAGGTGCTGTGGTGATTAAGCGAAGGTGCTGGATTCCCACATAGCTGACCACAGTTCAAGTCCCAGACAGGACAGCTTCAAAATCACACCAGGTGTATGTGCATTCATGCCCAAAATTCCCAAGAGGAGACTTGGAAACGAAAAGGGATTTCAGCATGGCTATCCCCCTGAAGGGTGATTTCTCACTTTCCCTCTCTCTGTGTCTCTCTCCAGAGAGAGCACACTCATGTTATGGCAAAAGCCTTAAAAAGAGAAAGAAAGAGAGAGAGAGGGGAGAGAGAGAGAGAAGAAAGGAAGAAAGGAAAGAAAGAAGGAAGAAAGAAATGAAAGAAAAAAAGAAAGAAAGAAAGAAAGAAGGAAGGAAGGAAGGAAGGAAGGAAGGAAGGAAGGAAGGGAGAAGAGAAGAGAAGAGAAGAGAAGAGAAGAGAAGAGAAGAGAAGAGAAGAGAAGAGAAGAGAAGAGAAGAGAAGAGAAGAGAAGAGAAGAGGAGAGGAGAGAAGGAAAGAGTCTGGGGCCAGCAGGTGGATGGGGGTTAAGGCAGCTGGACCTCACATGGCTTACTCAGTAGTTGGAGTGCTGGACTGTCAGCTTGAAAATCCAGCTGGGTATGCTGGGATTTTTGTGCTCAAAATCCCAAGAGGAGAATGGAGGAGATGGGGTTGTATGTGACCATCTGCCTGGGGAGCGATTTACTACCCCCCACCCCACCCCCCTGTAACCAGCCTATGACTCAATTCCCAATTTTTGGATGGAGTCACGGCCCCCATGGACTTGAAAGGCATGTCAGGCATGTGCCCCAAATCCCAACAAGATGGCCAGGTAGAGGACAAGGGGTTGCAGCGTGACTGTGCTCCACGGACAGGGCTCTCTCTTTCCCCCTCTCTCTCATTTCAGTCTCTCTTAGGGGTGTGCACCTGCCCGCTGGCAAATTTTTAAAAATAAAAGTAGTCGGGAGCCTGTGATTTAAGAGGGTTGGCTGGACACCAGGGTAGGGCTGGATGGTTCTCCACGCCTGTGTCCCAGTCACCCAGGAAGGGGCCAGCCAGGGCCGAGCAGGGGCTCAGGACAGCGGAGGCGAGGTGCCCAGGGCCGCTCGCGCACCACTGAACTGAGCCCTCCAACTTCTCTGCCCTCCCAGTGGGTTTGCTGTAGACACTGCTTGGTTGTGCCCGTCCTGCTGACCCTCACAGTCACCCCGAAGACCTTCATCATTCTCAGCACCGGCCTTAGCGTGAATACTCCGGCAGGTGGGCAGCCGAAAAGTCTTTCTGTAGTCTCCTCCTCCTTCCTTCTCTGCCCACTGGAGCCGTTGGTCCAGAAAAAAAATACCTAGTACGCAAACTTCCGGTTCGTACCTTGTCCATCATTAACTAAAGCACACAGTGTCCAGGTGACCGAGCTCTGGGCCCACAGCGTTTTAATGGAGAGGAATAACAGACGGGGTGTTCCGTGTGTGTTTGGGGCCAATGGAAACCAGCCTCCTGTGGGTGCCACGCAGGTCCCCTTCCACGTCGCCAGCACAACCCGTGTGCTCTGCCAGTTTCCACGACCTCCATCTTGTCTGATCCTGCTCTGGGCCTGTCTCAGGCCTTCTCTCTGCAGACAGGGCGAGCAGTAGCTTTCTCAGGGCCCAAGGTGGTTTTTCAGATGTGGATATTGGCCAGCTCCCCAAGTTGCTAGAAAAATGCAGGCAGCTTGGCCACCTAAGCGAAAGCCATCGGTGGCATTTTTCCCAGCCTCGGTTGAATTCAAACCACTAAACTCTTGTGTTCTTTTTTACAGCTTTCCTAGCTAACAGAACTAGATGCCTTTAAAAATATTTTAGAATAATTTTTTCTTAAACCAGTGGTACTTGTTTTTCCCTCTGTAAAGGCTAACCTATCATCATTTCTCCATAAACTTGCTCTGGGGAAAGGGTGGCGGAGGGACAGAAAAAAAAGGCACCCTGCTAAGAAAAGCATGCAACTTGAAGGAAATAAAAGCCCTGTGTTCAGGATCCTATAGCCACTTCCCAGTATAGATACGATCTTCCTGGGCCTCGATTTACCCCTCTCAAGAACGGAAGAATACTGTGACATGCTCAACTACTTATATGGTGGTTTTGTGAATCGATTGGGCAAATATTTGTAACAACATTTAGTGACCATAAAGCGCTAACAAAAGTTATCGTGCTTTAAAAAATAAATGGAAGGAAGTGTGAAATGTTTTCTGGAAGTCCAGAACCTCGGATACAGGAGTCCTTTGTTTTCAGATGGCAAAGAGTGGCCCCTGGATGTCAGCACCACGTGCTCCACTTGGGTTCTCGAGGGCTCAGGTTTTGAGGGGACTCCTCAGGACAGTAAATACAAGGAGCCCAGAATGAAGGCCGTGGCTCTTCGCTTCCCAGGTGTGTCCTAAACCGTCACCAGGAGTACAGCGAGTGAGGCTACAAGTGGCCCTGTGGCCAGGCTGGCCTCGCTTTGAGTCCTATCTCTGCCACGCAAGCTGTTGTAGGCGAATTCCTCAACTTCTCTGAGCCCGGTTTCCTCATCTGTCAAATGGGTATAATCATCACCATGATCATATATGAGGGGGTCTTCAAAAATCCCGTGGTCAACGTATAGTATGAAAAAGCTACATAAGGATTAAAAATGAAACTTTGGGGGGCCAGCATTTGACATGGTGGTTAAGGTGCTGGAAACCCACGTGGTCCACCCTAGTTCAGGTCCCGAACTTGGCAGCTTGAAGATCACACAGGGCGTGAGTGCATGCTGCATGCATGCCCAAGATCCTGAGAGGAGAATGGAAGAAGGGATTACAGAGTGACCATCCTCCTGGGGGGTGGGGGTGATTTCTTGCTTTCCCTCTCTGTCTGTCTGTCTGTCTGTCTCTCTCTCTCTCTCTGTGTGTCTCTGGTCAGCACACACACAACCCAAAGCAAAAAAATCTTTGAAAAAATATACAATGGGGCCAGCAGATGGCATAGCAGTCACATTGCTGGACTCCCCCATGGCCGGCTGCCTTTCGAGTCCTGGACCCAGTGTCTTCAACATTATGCCTGGTGTGTGCGTGCATGCCCAAGATCTCAGGAGGACAATGGAGGAGAAGGGATTGAGGCATGGCCATCCCCCCCAGGGAGTGATTTCTCACTTTACCTCTCACTGTCTCTGTCTCTTCCTTCCTCCTCCTTGCAAGTGCACCAGCCCTAAGGCAAAATCCTCTTAAAAAAAAAAAAAAAAAAAAAAAAAAAAGGAAGGAATTCCCACTGTCTGTTCCTTTGTGTTTAATGATGAGACTTTTGATGGGTGACCATTCATTCCATAAGCATTTACTGCATGCTTTCTGTAAGCCTATGGGAGACTACTTTAAAGTAGGAGGTTTGTTCAGCTGAAAAGAGTTAAGAAAAAGCTGATGGAGACACACTCTCTGCCACCCTCTATTTGCACAAAAACAGGGTGTAAATTTAGAAAGACAAAACAAAACATTTGTAAAGAACCCGAGATGATAAGAGAAGAATCTGCATTCACAAGCTATAGTAACTGGCCTGCGTTTGACATTTATTCATCTCTTCCCCTAGTTGCATATACCTGTAGCTACTCAAAGTTTTTTCCTGTCTCCCCACTTCTCTTTTTTTTTTTTTTTTTTTTTTTTGAGAGAGACAAATTTTTGCTATAGGGCACATGTGCTTGTTGGAGAGACAGAGAGAGAGAAAGTGATAAATCACCTCCCAAGGGGGAGGGGAATGGCCACACTGCAACCCCTTCTCTGTTCTCCTCTTAGGAACTGGGGCATGCAATCGCATGCGCCTGGTATGAGTTTTAAGCTGCCGGGTCCAGGACTTGAACCGCAGTGAACTATATGGGAGTCCAGTGATGTACTGGAGAAAAAAAGAGAGAAATTACACACATTCCTACCATGATTTAGCCAAGAGACCACAACTAGCAGGGAGATGGGATATGTAGCTGTAATGCTGAGTTGTCAAGTGACTAACCAAAATGTAGGGATTTTATTATTACTGTTATTATTATCATTGTTTTAAGGTTTTTGCCAAAGGGCTCATACACTCACCAGAGAGGAGAGAGCAGAGAGAGACAGTGAGAGGAAAAGTGAGAAATCATCCCCTAGATGGGGTGGCCAGACCACAATCCCTTCTTCATTCTCTCCCTGGGATTTTGGGCATGCACACACATATGCCCTGCGTGATTTTCAAGCTGCTAGGTCTGGAACTCAAACTGCAACAGGCCATGTGAGAGTCTGGCACCTTAACCACTATGCCACCTGTTGGTCCCAGGATTTCATTATTAAATGAAGGAGGAGAGAATCTTACAAGACCACATGACAGTCTATGGGGCAGGTTAGGAGGGATAACAGTGTTGTCGTTTACACAATGGGTGAACACAATTTTGGCTAAATAAGGGTGAGTGGGAGATGAGAAGTTAAGAATTATGGCTGATGACTGAAGGGACTAAGCCACTGACCACTGAGGACCCGGTGGCCTGGCTGGTAACAGGACAGTGTGATAGAAGGCCGCCAGAGAGCCAGGACTACGCTCACTGGATCGCTCACACTGGGGGCTACCTATAGTGGGTGTTCTGACCATGTGGGATTCTGTCATAGAAGAATTGGAGACTGGCACGTCATCACCTCAGCGCCTTTTCTGGGTCAACCTGGTTCTGCTTCTAGTTCTGTGTGAGATTTTATTTTCTTTGTTTAGGTTTACTTTTTTTTTTTTTAATACAAGATAGTACAAGCACATGCATGAGAAGAGGTGAAGGGGGCACTTTTGACAGAGTCTCATCAAGCTGCAATCCCCCTTCCCCGGCCCTCTACCTGGTCAGGATCTTGGGCACACGTACACGTGACATGTTTTCAAGCTGACCTGGGGATCTGAACCCGCAGTTGGCCATGTGGCTCTCTTAGCATTACAGTCCAGTGTGTTAACTACTGTGTCACCAAGCTGGGCCTGTTGAAATTTTTCTCTGTTATGGAAGTCATTGCTCATTCAATATGGGGTTGCATCACCAACTCTCCACTCCTGTTTCTGCCTTTTTTGTTTGTTTGTTTGCTATAGGGTGTGTGCACTTGCCAGAGAAAGAGAGAGAAATTGCCCCCTGGCGGGGTGTGGCCATGATGCAATTCCTTCTCCTCCATGTTCCTCTTGGGATTTGGGGCACACATGCACACGCACCTAGTGTGGTTCTCAAACTGCCAAGTCCAGGACTTGAACCACAAAGTTGCCTATGTAGGATCCAGCCACCTTAATTTCCACACCAGGTGCTTCCTTACATCCGCTCTATCCTAGTCACTACTGTCCAAGGTTTGGATGTAACAGTACCAGGAGCAAAGAGGAACCACCAGACTAACGACGTTCTCAAGTGGTCCGGCTGCTGGCTTACCTTGGTTGAGAAGGATGGTGTTAGGTTTGATTTGGGAACGGCGGCGGAGACAGGGGCAGCAAAGACGAAAATGCCAGAGTCAGGCCATGGGGTTTCATAAAATTTATTCTGCAAAAGCTCTCCGGTGAGGTCCCTCGGTCTGCTCAGAGGCGGAGGGAGTCATGCCCAGGGTGGGTGCTGCTCGTTCTTAAAGGGCCGTTGTCCAATAGGTGGTCGCCATGGGTCCTTGTCTGGCCAATGAAGTTCGCTGTTTCTGTTCAACTTTGGCGGCCGCCAAATGCTGAAGGGCGGGAAAGTCCGTTGGTGACGGCGGGCCAGGTGCAGAAAACAGGAAAGTTCCTGCCGGTGGGAATGTTTCCGCCATGTTTCTTTTCCCTTCCCCCAGACCTTACAGATGGATATGACCACCTTTTAAGATCTTCAGATTTACAATCCTGAGATCTCCCATTGAGCTCTTCAGAACTATAAGTCTGACCTGAACTGGCGTGAGACAATGTAGAGAAGGTACATCAGTTTATTTCATTTTTGTTACAGTTTCCATTTCCATCCTAAATTTCAACCAACCTATTCATCTCAAACTAAAAGTGATCCTTATAAACATGTGTTTATTACAGTTTTGGATTTTTGCTCCAAAAATACACATGACAAAGCTGCCCATCTTCCCAACCACATGCACCTGAAAGGGTGTCCCTGCATCGAATCCATTTCTCGATGTAACACGCATCAGACCAACAGCACGTCTGGAGCAGTATCTTACTATTTCAACAGCTTCACAGACGGAATCACAGACTGTGATTGGTCACATCCGTTATAAGCTACTGGATATTCCCGGTGAGCATTCTGCGCTCTCAGGTGACCTCTTTGCAAAGCCATGGTTCCTCAGCTCAGACATGGATGGTGTTTCTAGGGTGCCCATCTCGGTTGTGAGAGCCCTAGGGCCTGGAGGAAGAGAGACAGGCCAAATGTATCCACGCAAACTCTGCTTCTGTCTGCCAAGAAGCGACACAACTTTCTGTACTACACGAGAATGTGGGCCTGCCATATTGGTCCTCTAGCACTGAATTATCTAGAAAGTTTTAGGAGCAATGAAAGTGAAGTAAGTGACTTGGGTTCTGATTCAGTCTTGCCACCCGAAAAGCTTTGGCATTACAGCTCCAAGTGCCACAACCTGTCGGTAAGGATGAAGGGCCTGAGGATAATGAGTATGTAAACACACAGCCGCAGTATGCTGTGTGAGGTCTAGGACGGATGTTACAGGGCTACAGATAAGTTAGGCACTGTTGACAGAAATAACCAACTCTATAAAAATGACAATTAATGTGATTTACTTTTAATCAGAATATGAGTGACCTAAGCCCAGAGAGGAGGCAAAAACATGTCTTTTCTGGGGGGTGCTCAGGTATAGGATTTTTTTTGGGGGGGGGTTGGAATTTAGTGAAGAGTGTTTTATTGGTCTGGCCCAGAAAGGCAGGAGAGGAGGAGGAGCTTGTAGGTTATAGGTGGGTTTTACAGTTTTTAGGTTGGTAATTGGAAAAGAGAGGATGTTGACATTAAAAAAGGAACGTACTGGGACCAGCATTTGGCGTAATGGCTGTGTCACCGGACTTCCATGTTGTTGACTGCGGTTAGAATTCCAAACCTGGTGGCTTAAACTCACGCCAGGTGTATGTGCGTCCGCGCCCAAGATCCAGAAGGAGAGTGAAGGAGAAGGGATTGCAGTGTTGCCATCCCTCCTGGGGATGATTTCTCGCTTTCTGTCTCTCTGTCTCTCTCTGTCTGGCGAGGGCATGTGCCCTAAAGCAAAATCCTCCTCCCCCCCCCCAAAAAAAAGAGGAATGTACTTTAAAAGAGATAAGGAGGCTTAATATACATGAGAAAGATACTATGTTAGGGACAGGACATAAGAAGAATTTTGTTATCAATGGGCCAAAATGATCTGTTAATTGAGGGCATGACTCCCTCTAGGCTCTTTGGAAAGGATTTTGGAAACTAGGAAAAAGCAGTCAGACTTCTGTCCTCAGCACCTCAGGTAAGGTTTGGTGCCACAGAGCCAACTACCCTACATTCCGGCATTTCAGGGTTCAAAAGGAAAATGACTTGATTGCCTTAAAATGAGGCTGACAGTCGAAGCATATAAACGCCCCCAACATTGACAGGGTTCATGTAAAAGCTGTGGAGGCCATAATGACAGAGAGCCGGGGAAGTAGAATGGAAAGGCTTGCAGCTCAAGAGCTGGAAAAGGTATTTCCTCCTTCCGG
Organism: Tupaia belangeri chinensis; assembly: GCF_000334495.1. Taxonomy (NCBI): domain Eukaryota; kingdom Metazoa; phylum Chordata; class Mammalia; order Scandentia; family Tupaiidae; genus Tupaia; species Tupaia belangeri. The sequence goes on from NW_006205008.1 coordinate 1,144,683, forward strand.
TCTTCCCTTGTGTTGTGCCACTTGGTATATTGCGGTTACATTATAGCTTTACATGATGACAGGAGACAGTCCAGTTCTAAGAGAGACAGGCTCTCTGGAACAATCGGCATAATTAAATCTCTCGCAGGCCATGGCTGTGGTCCTTCACGCACTCCTTCATTCCACAAGGATGAAATGCCTGTAGCTCAGGTTCTTGATCCATCCCAGACACCAATCATTTGAAAGCAACTTAGTTTCCAAATGGAAACTGGAACAGGGCCTTCCTGATACCTCATCTTTGTGGTCTCACTACGGCTGACCTTGCCTGACTAGGAGTCTCTTTGGTAATTCAGTAACTAAGCACCTTGGCTGGGGGCCAGAAGGCCCACGCTAGAGCCGGCTGCTAGCAGTGGTGGATGGCATGCCATGACTCTGCTCAGACCACCTGCCCCTGTGCATTGCACACACAAGTCACGACTTGACCTTGCAGGTGCGTTTCATGCTTGGCACAATCTGAAGCAAGAAAACTGGGCAGGACTTCTCTCTCTCTCTCTTTCTCTGTGTTTCCTCTCAGTGAGACTCAAGCCAGTTTCTTGCATCGACAGTTCATTCGCGTATTAACAATCGCTGTGCACTTTCTTCTTTCTTGGATAAGTGTCACTGCCTAGATGGGTCTTTGGTTATGGTAAGACTTCCCAGGCTACCTTTGTCTTTACATTCTGTCTCATAAGCAGTGGTTGGCAATATGGAACCCCTTTTGGTTATGTGGCTTCTCTGCGGTCATCCCTGTGTATTATCTCCAAATTCTCCAGAAGAAAGATAATAAGAGGGAACAGGGCAAAACAAAGCCAGTTGTTTGGCTGAAAAACAAAAGGCTCCTTTGCTCGCACGTGGCCTGGGAGCAGAAGCACTCGAATTGTTCTCATTGCTCTGACTCTCTAGGTTAAGCAAGTACAAATGACTGGGAAGGTCGCCAAGCACCTCTGCCCTGTCCTCTGGTCTCAGCGACACTATTGGCCTCTGTTTGCCCTTGAAAATTTGTTACGATCAGATGCAGTTAATGTGAATCAGGGAGGCTCAATTGCCCTCCTGCTTGGTAATTTTCGTGTAGTAGGAAAAGACTGGATTAATAATAATACTGATAATAATTCAGGGGGCTTTTCTTTTGGCTTTTTCAGACCTCAGCAGTCTGGGAGGTCTGAGGGCCGAACCTCCTCCCTCGCCCACTTTGAGAAAGTGAGCTGGCTGTCCTTGTAAATGCCCTTGGTGCAAACTGGCAAGACACATGAGAAGGAGCCTCTCGAAATCCACGCAGGTGTCTCCCCGCCTCGGGTAACGAGTCTCATTGTGCCTTTGTGTCCTTACGTCCAGTCTGTCTCTGGCAAAGCAGTAAGTGACACTGTGGAAAAGGCAGAAGGGCATATCGTGGTTTCTGCACAAAGAGAGTCATTTGGGAGGAGAAAAAAAGAAGGAAAGAAAATCTCTGGAAACATCTTAAAGGCAGCCAAGCCTAAGCATGGCTGTGTGAGGAGACGTTCTCTTCTATTTCACCATGTGGAGCTGATTTTACTCTCTGGCGTGCGTGTGTGTGTGTGTGTGTGTGTGTTTGCATGTGTGTATGTGTGTGTAAGAGATTTTGTGACACAAATGAAGCTCTTCTGGACATCTAGGCAATGGTATTTTAAATGATCCATTGAAAAGGACCTTTCAATTCAAGCTGGCATTTCAAATTCTATTTTAATAACACAACGAATAATACAATGACTATATAATGAAAGTAAGAAGAATACTTTGAAAAGTTTGTGGAAAATGGAATTTAAAAAATACTCGGGTGCAAAATATTTTAAAAATCTATGTGTCTTTTTTTTTTTTTTTTTTTTTTTTTAATAATACACATTTTCCATGAACTGTCTGCTGTCAGATGCCACCTTTCTCAAAAGAGCTCCTGGTGATTGACAAGTCTCGCTAATCCCTAGGCAAGCTCATATCCACGCACCGTGCAAACAGCAAAGGCTATCCTACTCTACAGAGGGGCAACTGCATCTCAGTGCTTCCGGCACCTCAGCCTAAACCGGCAAGAGTGTCACAGGCCAGGCCAGTCCTGCTCAGTCTTGCGCCCGAGCTGAAGGGGCCAGAGTAACACTGTCCCAGTCTTGTGTCTTGGCCCCTCTTCAGCTGCTGATCCGTGCCTCAGGGAGGCCACCAGTCCTGGGAGGAGAAAGGGTGGTTAACCATGACGGCCAATTACACCTAAACCATGACTCTTCTGCCTATAACCTCCCTGTATTTCTATTTCTTTGTCTGTGTCTTTCTTCTTTCTTTTCTATTTCTTTTTCTTTCTCTTCTTTCTTTTCCTTTCTTTCTCTTCTATTTCTTTTTTCTTCCTCCTCTTTCTTTTTCTTTCTTTCTTCTTCTTCTATCTTCCTTTTTTCATTCCTTCTCTCTCTCTCTTTTTTTTTTTTTGACCATAGTGCACATGCGCTTGCCAACAGAGACAGAGAGAGAGAGAAAGTGAGAAATAATTCTCAATAGAGGGTGACAACACCACAATCCCTTCCCTTCCACTCTCCTCTCAGGAGGTTAGGTACACACACACAAATGCCTGGCATGATTTTCAAACCATTGGATCAAGAATTCAAACAACAATGTTGGCCATATAGGAATACAGTGCCTTAACCACCATGCCTCATGCTGGCCAATACCCTATTTTTCTTTTTTAAATTTAATTTACTATTATTATTATTTTTTAATTTGCTATAGGGCACAGGCACGAGAGGGAGAGAGAGAGAGAGAGAGAAGGAAAGTGAGAAAGCAAGCCACCAAGTCTAGGACTTGAACCACAGTCAGCCATGTGGGAGTCCAGCGCCTTAACTACCATGCCACTTGCTGGCCCACACCCTGTGTTTCTTAACTCCATGTTTGCTACCAAATCTTTATCTTCCTAAATAACTTCTTAAAATCTTGGTTTCTTGATTTATTAAATTAGACCAATGATGATACCCATTGATTTTCAAAATAGTTGCAGGGACTTGAAAAATTAAGTAAAGCATACGACGCTATGCCTTCCAGATAGGAGCTGTTCAAAAAATGTTGGATTTACGCATTTTTATTTTATCAATACATGGGAGTGGTGCTCTCCCGCTTCACGAATATCAGATGAGTTGCCTTTCATCCCTGAACATCAGTTTTAACTTGATATTCACTACGAGTGGGAAAATGTGATTTACAGCCCATTCCCCTAACACCTGTGTCCACCCTCACTCACATCCATAGACACACGCCAGCACCAATTCTCCACAGAGAGGAGCTTAGTTACACTTCTTGCAAATTTGTATGAAGTACAGACTTTAAAAAAATAGAAGTTCTATAAAACAACGAGCAATTTCTACTAGTTATGTGGTTCTAGCTTCATGAAGAAAGCCAGTGTGTCCCTTTCACTTCCTAAAAAGAAAGATTTCACCCCAAATCTCTCCCAGCACCTGCCAGGATCTGGAGCATTGACTCTGGGGTAAGAGAAACACTGTCTCAGTGTTCTCGTCTGTGAATTGGAGCTGACAGATCACAGGAAAACCTGTCTCACAGCTTCGTGTAAAAATGAAAATGGTGTCGGCAAAATGCCCTGAGCACTGCTCTGTTAGCTGCAGTAAATACTTCCTAATTATTGTGCATAGGATGAGCACATTTTGCGAACTTGGAACAAGCCAAACTTTTCCTTTAAGCCTGAACTCCAGAATCAGTAGCAGCTACTTTTTTTTTTTTTGCCATCTTTTGGAGAGTCGTTTTTTAGCTATAGGGTGCGTGCACTCACCAGAAAGACAGACAGAGACAGAGAGACAGAAAGCGAGAAATTACCCCCCAGGGGGGATGGCCATGCTGCAGTCCCTTCTCCTCCATTCTCCTCTTGGGATCTTGGGCACGCACGCACACACGCCCGGTGTGAGTTTAAGCCACTGGGTCCAGGACTCGAACCACGGTCGACAACGTGGGAGTCCAGTGACATAGCCATTACTCTAACTTCTGGTCCCCCGTAGCAGCTACTTTTGAGTGTACACCATGTGCAGGCTCCTAAAAGAAAGGAAAGAACCTTAAACATGTAATTAGCTAGAGGGAAACAGAAACACCCAGAACGTGACGTACTCCGAGGATGAACATGACAGTCAGGGTGGGGCAATTGTTACATTTTGGAGCAGCAGCTGACATTTAGGTTTCAGGACTTCATCTTGCCATTCTTTTTTTTTTTTTAAATCTTTGAAGATTGTGGGGACTAAATATATCTAAGGATAAATGTCCAAAGGCAAGGCTTTTGGCAGAAATAGAAAAATTGTCATTCTGAATCCAGGTTTGACTTGGACAAGGAGTGACTTAGAAAAACATCAAGAGGACAGAAATGTAAGAAAATTGTATTTACTCAAGGCTGAAGAGAAGATTTCTGTCTAGCCTGAAAGTGAGGTCATACAAACTAAGAAGGGAAATAAATACTAAGGAGACGGGGGCAGTGTTTCCCAGAGTGGGTGCCGCAGGGCACAAGTCTCATGAGACGCTTGGTGACAGAAGGGCTATGCAGTCCAATGAGCTTGGGAAACTGCGTGTGAATGCCCCCCTTGAGATAAACAGTGCACATTTATATATCAAGGTTGTCAGAAGCCCCCGAGTAATCTCTTGTGCAGATCCCCATCTGAAATGTCCAGATAGTCGTTTCTCCTTTTTTGCCATGAGAACTGTGATTTTGTTCAAGAAAGCTTGGGCCTGGCTCCCAATGATTGGTTCATCATGTTTCTATGGCAACCATGAGACACAAAGGCCTGCTTGCCAGCAATGAGTACAGGGTGAGGCTGTGACTTAGCTCCTTTGGTCAATGAGCCTTCAGAGGATGGGGTTTTTAGGGTTTCTGGGAATAAAGAAAAAAAAATGCAGGGAGTGCATGCTTTCTTTTTGACACCTCCTTGCTTTCTGGCTTTGCATGAGGTGTGTTACAGAATTTGATAGCTGGAGCTGTGGCTGCCATCTTGTGACCATGAGGTGGTGAGAGGAGAAACAGAAGATGCCTGTCTAGTGCCCTAACAGTGTGGAGCCACAGAGCTGAGCTTGCCTGGAGCTCCCACACCCAGGCTTCTCTCTAATGTCCTATGTCCTTACAGTACGATCTGCAGGTGGCTAGGGTGAAATGAGGCCTAAATGGGACATCCTTCCCTCAGTTTGAGCTATTTGACCAGAGTTCTTTTTTTAGGATTCCTACCCCCTTCTTTACCCAGTAAAAATGCTGGTGCAAAGGGAACAGCAGAGAAGAGGAGGTTGAGTCCCAGTCTTCACTCCCCTAGTAATTCACCGACTGCCTTAGCTGTATCACCTGGGGAGTGAGGCTGGCCTGTATCTCCTCGCACCTCCATGGCAACTCTGAGAACCGAGTCTCTGGGAGCCAGGACCTGGTGCACCATGCCCATGGCCTTGGGTCCCAGCAGTTGCCATCCACAGTCTCTGCATTCCAAGGTCTTAAATACAAGTACTCTTTGTTTTTCTTAGAGGTTTTCGCCACAGGGCATGTTTGCTCATGAGAGAGAGAGAGACAGTGAGAGGAAAAATGGGAAATCACTCCCCATCCAGGGAGGATGGTCATGCCACATTCACTACTCCTCCGTTTTCCTCCCGGGATCTTGGGCACAAACACACACACACACACACACACACACACACACCACCTGGCATGATTTTCAAGTCACTGGGTCCGGGACTTGAACCACAGGCAGCCAATCTAGTGATATAACCACTCTGCACATGTACTCTTTATGGAAGATGGCGGCAGCACCGGAAATCTGCTTAGGAATCAGCTAATGGTATACACATATACATGTATGTGCACACATGGGCACACACATGCACACACACGCACATACACACCATAGGCACACATACGCTATATATGCAAATGCACATGCATCACACATGTATACACATGTTTGTCTAATGTGTATTTGTACGTTTCACGTTTCCTTCGGTGTCTGCTACCCTTCCTTGCGGGCAGCGGCCAAGGGCCTGCCAGTGAGGGAGTTTCACCTGAGACACTGGCCCCTGCTCTTGTGGAGGGAAACGCAGCGCTGAATCTCTGGCCCTCAGGGCTGGAGTCCAGGCAGAGAAGGAGGCAGAGGGGCGGAGGGCTCCCAAGGTGTTTCAACCTAAGCGTTTCCACTGCCGGAGGTCTCAGGTTCAGAGGGCGGAACTCGATAGCACACCCGGTTTGGGGTTTCCCTGGCTGCAGGATAGCCAAGCCAGGGGCCAGGGCACTGCCTCCCTAGGCTCCACATGGGTGAGGGTCAGACTCGAGGCTTCTCCCTCCCCTAAGGTGGCTCAGGGGACAGATCCAAGTCACCACTGCACCTGAGCTCCAGGATTAAGAAGCTGTAGGGATCAGCAGTTATTGTAATGGCTGTGTCGCTGGACTCCCATGAAGTCTACCACGATTCAAGTCCCGGACCTGGTGGCTTAAACTCACACCAGGCGCGCACACGTGTGTGTGTGTGTGTGTGTGTGTGTGTGTGTGTGCCCAAGACCCCAAGAGGAGAATGGAGGAGAAGGGATTGCAACGTGGCCATCCCCCCTGGGGGTGATTTCTCGCTTTCCGTCTCTTTGTCTCTCTGTCTTTCTGGCGAGCACACGCACCCTATAGCAAAAACCTCTCAAAAAAAAGAACAAAAGAAGCTGGTGGCTGTTTACCATGATGCCCCCGCAGGCTCAAGAGGCTGAGGTTCTGTCTTCTGGTTTCCTGCAAATGCATCCCCTGTGGTGTGTGCCCAAGACCCCAAGAGGAGAATGGAGGAGAAGGGATTGCAACGTGGCCATCCCCCCTGGGGGTGATTTCTCGCTTTCCGTCTCTTTGTCTCTCTGTCTTTCTGGCGAGCACACGCACCCTATAGCAAAAACCTCTCAAAAAAAAGAACAAAAGAAGCTGGTGGCTGTTTACCATGATGCCCCCGCAGGCTCAAGAGGCTGAGGTTCTGTCTTCTGGTTTCCTGCAAATGCATCCCCTGTGGCCCACGGCAGCCTTATACCCTTCCGGAAAGAAAGGACAGTGAGATGATACCGGGTTTCTCTCTGGAAGATTTCTTGACATGAATTTGTGCCGAGAGTCGGGGAAAGGGTAGCAGAAACCATGAAAGAGGTTCGTTCCTCTATTTCTCCTCAGTTATCCTTGACTACCTGCTTCTTGGGGACAGAGACACTGAGGACTCCAAAAGATGCGTGGTGAGACCTGGCCAGGGACACACGGGCACTTAGGTGGACTTCAAAGCTAGGCCCTCGGCTTTCTCACACCTGTTGCTTGGCTAGAAAACTCTCCCAGAGCTTGGACCAGGACAGTGTGTGGCTTCTGAAATTATAGAAGGGTCAAAACAAAAAGATTTTCAGATTTAATGTGAGGAGACTTCTAAAAGCCCAGAGAAAATGGAATTAAACTTTGGAGCAACAACTTTCTGGAATACATGCCCAGTTTTTTCATACGATGCGTGTCCCATGAACGTTCTGAATACCCCTCGTACACTCAGGAACCTGACAATGTAGGTTGTAGGGTCACAGATTTCATGTGAGAACGTAAGGTGAGGAAGTAGAGGAGAGGACACCCGTGTAGAACACCCTGGACAGTCAGGTCAGGGCCTCGGAAGCCTTGGTGGCCCTGGCCTCCTTTGGAACAAGGCATTCTGCTCCTCTGACGAGGTGGTTTCCCTGGTAGAAGACCACAACCTGGGCAGCAACAGCTCAGTAAGCCCGTTCCTGTGGGCTTTGTAAGAATGGCGGACTAAGATGAAAAGGTGGCTGGGCAGAGACAAGCGTGAGTGAGGGCTCCCTTTAGGAATCCCATGTTGACAGCCATCTGTGACCCGCAGGATGAGAACTGGCTTCTGCAGAAACTGCATTTTTAATAATCAAGTGAGAACTTGGCGTGCTTCTGTGGGCCTCACTGAATAGCCAACGTATCAGC
>NW_006205008.1:1153248-1176889 GCF_000334495.1 Tupaia belangeri chinensis
GAAAGTCAACAAAACGTTGTGTTTCTTGTTCTAATCCCTTCACTTATTCCACCAAATGGTTATCATATGTTCAACCACACTGAAAGTCGAGGAGAGCCCACACCAGGGAGGCCACGTTTCTAGCTGCTGCAAGGTGTCTTAAAAACATGGGTGCTACTTATGGTTCTGGAACCAGTTGAAAAGCCTTGAAGGAGAGCCTGTGTGCTTTATGGTGCCTCAGGACGAGGTGGGAAGAATGAGAATAAAAGGCCTGCTTGCTGCTGGGATAAAAAGAGTTGGTCTGAAAATCCAGGTTCTGTTGAGCACAGCTCTGAGTTACATGTACATCCCCCTCCCCCTGTGTGTGTGTGTGTGTGTGTGTGTGTGTGTATTTATAGATTTCTTTCATGAGTGAGAGAGAAAGAGATGGCACCCTCCAAGAGAGTCTTGATGTCACGATCCATCTCATCTCAGCCGGCCCTTGAGCATAGGCATACACCCATGCCCTCAGGGAGGTCTCCGGATGCAAAGTCGGAACCTTTGCAGTTGGGTCAGCCTTATGGCATGTCTTGTCTTATGGCTGCACCACAGTTTGGCCTCCAGAAAGTATTTCAGAGCTTCTCCTACAACAGTACTGCCACCTTCTTTTTTTTAAAAAAATTATTTATTTAATTTTATTTATTCATTCATTTACTTTAATTTTACCAGAGAGAGACGCGCAAGCAGAGAGAAAGAGGGAAAGTGAGAAGGCAAGCCACCAGGTCTAGGACTTGAACCGTGGTAGGCCACGTAGGTGTGCCCAGCACCTTAACCACCACGCCACCTGCTGGTCCCAGCAATACTACCTTCTAATGGGAAACAGAAGCAAGAATCTCGATTCCTGACAGTCACCCAATTGCTGTCTGCATTTGTAGACGCCTAGTTGCCATTTATTTTCCAACTCCGATCAGTTGGTGGTGGTTTTGAGAAGCCGTGTTGAGAAGGCTTCTCAGGTCTGTGTGGGCTCAGAAGGGTCAGTGTGGTGCTCAGTCAGTGACCTCTGCCACAGGCCCCCTGTGAGAGGCTCGCGTCCTCTGCAGAACAGAGCGGTGGTAACCAGCAAGGGTCGGAGTTACCCTGCTTATTTACAAATCCTGCTGCATCCTGTAACTTCTGGGCAGTATACTGGGAGGCTTAAATTTATATATACTCTTCAGATGGACAAAACACGGCGTAGTCTCTATTTTCTGAGGGAATCTTATCTTCCTTGCAAATCCTCATCTGGCTGGGAGACTGCAAAGAAAGGTTTGTAGGGTGAGGATACAGGCAGTTGGAATCTACTTTTTTTTTCTTTTCTTTATTTTTTTTTTTTTTTAGAGGTTTTTGCTATAGGGCACATGCACTTGCCAGAAAGACAGAGAGAGACAGAGAGATAGAAAGCGAGAAGTCACCCCCCAGGTGGGATGGTCACACCTCAATCCCTTCTCCTCCTTTCTCCTCTCAGGACCTTGGGCACCCATGCACGTGCGCCCGGTGTGAGTTTTAAGCCACCAGGTCCAGGACGCAAACCACGGTCGACTACACGGGAGTCCAGCGACATAGCCATTACGCTGACTGCTGGTCCCGGATCTACTTTTTCATTAAAGTTTATTTATGTATTTCTTCAACGAGTAAGAGAGACAGAAAGAGAGGAGAGAGAGAGAGAGAGAGAGAACCCCCAACAGGGTCCTGACACTACCATCTACTCCCAGCTTCAGCCAGCCCCGGGTCATGGGCACTTGTGTACCTGTGCACTCAGGGAGGTTTCCAGACACGCACCTGGAACTTTCCTACGTGACTCAGCCTCGCAGAGCACCATATTGTACTGGTACACTACTGTCCAGTCCCTAAAAGTGAAGGATTCCAGACATGCCAAAGCTGTTCAGTGCATATTTTCCTCTGTTTAGTTTTTTTTTTTTTTTGGAGAGTTTTTTTTTTTCTTTTTCACTTTCAGGCGCAAGTGCTCGCCAGACAGACAGAGACAGAGAGACAGAAAGCGAGAAATCACCCCCCAGGGGGAATGGCCACGCCACAATCTCCTCTCCTCCATTCTCCTCTTGGGATCTTGGGCACGCACGCACACGCGACAGGCGTGAGTTTAAGCCACCGGGTCCAGGATGCGAACTGTGGTCAACTATATGGGAGTCCAGTGACATAGCCAATTACGCTAACTGCTGGTCCCATCCTCTGTTTAGTTTTTAAGACAGGGTCTCAGTGTATGGTGATCCTGCTGCCTCAGTCTCCTGAGTAGCTGGGACTACAGGCACCTACCATCACTCCTGGCTGGAAACTAACTTGCTAATTTTTTGTATTTTGGTTTCTTCTTATTGAAACAGTTTTTTAAGGGAAGGGCAGGTGATTGGGTCTTTCATTTTTCCTCTTTACAACCTTGTTCTTCCCGGGAAGATACTGGGGTCTGTGGAAGTTGGGGGCAGGGTGGCTGTGACCTTGTGGCAGAGGGGAGAAGCCTCAGGCTGCATCTGCCCTGGATTCAGAGTGCTGCCATCTGTATGGTCCCCTGAACTCCTCCAAAGGTAGGCTGAACCCCAGGAACACTGCGGTCACTAATTCAGTTTCTTTCTTTCTCTCTTTATTCTGAAGGTGCCCCCCCCACCTCAACCTCACCACAAAGTGACTCAGTGAAATCAACATGGCTTGCTTTATGTTAATGACTATCAAGAGATAACCAAAACCTGTCCCATGCAAAGCCAACTACATTCCATACGCTCCTTCTCATTGGCTCTCTCTTTTATTCTCTGCACAGAACTCTTACATGGTATGCTTAACTTTCTGAGTGCAATGAGGAGTTGTCTTCTGCACACCATGGAAGACATTTGGCTCTCATGCAGTAGGCTTGTCTGTCATGGTTGGAGCCACAAATTCATTGGTTTATTATCCCTCTGATGTTGTCATTCCTCATCTGTAATTCCTTCAGTGTCCTATCCAACATACAATAGCTTTGCATCTTGATGCCTTCCCTAGCTCTTGGCAAAGAACAGCTGAGGCAGCCCTGGGGAGAGTCTAGGAAAGACTTTAAAAATGTAAATTGAAGACAGGTTTAAGATCTTCAAGGTGTTCATGACACCGGGGAATCCTTATTACAGAGGCCTCGACTTTTATATCACAACTTGTTCACAAATAGAATATTATATATATTATTCTTGGAGAATTGATTCAAATGGAGAACCCAAAAGGGTCTTAAATAGGCACAGAACCAACTAAAGTTGGCTTTCCATCGTCAGTGTGCATGCAATGAATGCAACATGGTATGTCTGAGACTAGGTTCTAGAACCAGATCCTCATTCAGTGGAGAGTTCTGCCACACTTCAACTGCTGCCATGATGTCGCTGGAGCCAAAAAGGGCTCAAAAGCCTATCATGGACACATAGGTGGGCAGTTATGCTCTGGTTAGCGTCCCTATTTGGCCTCTGCTGCGCTCGCCAGACAGACAGAGACAGAGAGACAGAAAGTGAGAAATCACACACACACACCCAGGGGGATGGCCACGTGGCAATTCCTTTTCCATTCTCCTCTCGGGATCTTGGGCACACACACACACACGCGTCTGGCGCAAAGGGTCCCTATTTGAGGTCAGTGTGCCATGAGCCTCAGTTCAGCTGGAAATACATTTTCAGTGGCTTCCGTCTACTGCGCAATAAAGGGGGGAGCCCAGTTAGGTCCATACTCTATAGTATCCTCACCTGGGGAGAGTGGTCATGTGGTCATCAGCTGTCTGCACAGTCCTATTTGTGGGAAGTAGCATCTTTGATCCAGTTGGCACAGGTTTCTCAGAGAGCAAACAATTACCGTGATTGGTTCCTCCCACACCCCACCTTCCCCCACTCTGTTTCTGTCTCTGCTGGTGAGCCCACACACCCTTTAACAATTAAAAATAATAAAGTAAATCAACTAGTGTATGTATTCTCATACATTACACATTACGATAAATTTCCTCTTAAAACTTATACTTACAGAAAACTTAATGTTAATTGAAGCAAGTCCGACTTTGAAAGAGACACATTGTATATCCCCACTCAATATGTATTGAATGTCTGTACTTTATGGCAGAAGTAGAAAGATCAGAAGATATGATAGTAGAGAAGATAAGTGTGGATACTAGAAACTGTAAGGGAAGGGAGGGGGTGGGAGAGAGGAGGGGCGGGGGGCAAAGGGAAGAAACATTTAACAGACAACAAAATGTGAAGTTCTCTGTTGAAAAACACATAAGTTTTGTGTGTATCATGTAAAATGTGAAATTAATCTGAAAATAGTTGTGAAATAATATATTAAAGTGAGGAATCAGCAGATGGCATAGTGGTTACATCACTGGACTCCCTTGTAGTCGACTGCAGTTTGAGTCCCAGACCTAGTGGCTTAAAAGTCACACCTGGTACGCATGTGCCCAAGAACCCAAGAGGAGAATGAAGGAGAAGGGATTGTGGCATGGTCATCCCCCCTGGAGGAGTGATTTCTCCCTTTCTGTCTCTCTCTCACTCTCTGGTGAGTGCATGAGTCCTATAGCAAAAATATCCCTCTCTCACTTTTTTTTTGAGAGGTTTTTGCTATAGGGCACGTGCACTCACCAGAAAGAGAGAAATCACCCCTCGGGGGGATGGCCACACCGTAATCCCTTCTCCTACATTCTCTTCTCAGATCTTGGGCACACACATGCGCCTGGCCTGAGTTTAAGCCACCAGGTTCGGGACTCGAACTGCAGTTGACTACATGGGAGTCCAGTGACATAGCCAATATGCCAACTGCTGGTCCCACAAAAATCTCTTAAAGAAAAAAGTTAAGGTGATAGCATAAAAAACATAGTAAAATGGAAAACAAAACACTAAAGTCCAGGTTCCATTGCAAACCAGGTAAATCAGAATCTTCAGGGGAGGTTTTCTTTTGTTTGTTTTTAAAGCTTTCCAGATGATTCTAAGCTGAAACATGTTTGAGATTCACTGACTTAGTGAGTACCCACCAGCATTAAAATGAATAAATAAATGGAACAGAATAAACAATTTCACAGGCTTGTGGCTAAAAGCAAAAAAACATGTATTGAGCTGTCCTATTTCCTACTAGCCCTGACAACTAGTGAACTATTTCCCTCATTGGTAAGCTCTAACTCTACCCCAAGCCTTTATTTGAACTCAATTTCCTATTCTAATAGGTTTTTAAAAAGTTCTTGCTGTAGTGTGTGTGTGCTTGCAGGAGAGAGACAGTAACAAAGACATGGAGAGAAAGTGAGACATCACCCCCCAGAAAGAATGGCCATGCCACAATCCTTTCTCTTCCATTCTCCTCTCAGGATTTTAGGCATGCCCACACATCAGCCTGGTGTGTTTTTCAAGCCGTTGGGTCCAGGACTCCAACCATAGAGTCAGCCACGTGGGATCCAGCAACCTGAACCTTCACACCATCTGCTGACCCCCAAGACTTTTTGTGTGGAGAATTTCACAGCTAGTTTACTGTACTGCCTGTCAAAAATATGATCATTCCTTGATTATTCAACCTAGAATCCAAAATTTGCTTCTTCCACGTTTTGATCATTCATTCTCAGTTAGCATTTCTAGCGCAGGAAAAACAGGAATGTTTGGTAGTATGAAAATAGAAAAGACCAATCACCAAAAATATTAATAATTATTTCTGGACTGTAATGTGAAAAATATCAGAAGAAATAGTAGTCGGCATGGCTAAATTTTGGTGATTATAATTTCTGAAGCTCACCCGCTCCCCCCCCCCAAAAAAAAAGAAAAGAAAGAAAAGGAAAAAGTGGTTATGCAAATTTACCTCTCTTTCTTCTTTATTTCCCTTTCCCAGCAAAAACATTGTAAATTGCTAAAAATCTTCTGGTGACTTGTCATATTTGGCACTAGTTTAATTGGTTTTGGCAACTCTATTTTAGTGACTCATAAGAGAATACTTTTAGTCTCTTTACTAACAGATGTAGCCCTGCCTGTACTAAAAGCAATGACAACAATATCACATGCTTATAAAATTGCAGGAATTTGCTGCTGGTGGTCCAGTAAAAACAAACTTGCATAAAAGAGAGTCATGAGAAGACACAATTTACAATACACATTGTTATAAACGTTTACTCACAAATGATCTGATTATCTTAAAATTGTGCATCTGCACAAGGAGTCAGAAGAACACTACATTTTGAACAATGTGTTCATAATCATCATATTCACTTGCACCAGTGCTTTTATTTTTGTTTTGGACAAGTGTCTGTGACACCACTGAAAATCTCAGGTGATATCTTGCTCTATTTTGCTTCTCTAAAAATAAAAAACACTGTTTGAAAACCAGTGTGTAGGGACCCGCAGGTGGCATGGTGGTTAAGGGCGCTGGACTCCCACATGGTCAACTGTGGTTCAAGTCCTGGACCTGGCAGCTTGCTTTCTCACTTTCTCTCTCTCTCTCTCTCTCTCCATGTCTGGTCAAATTTAAAATAAACAAATAAAAACAGTTAAATAAAATAATTCTTTTAAAAAAAGAAAACCAATATGTGGTATTTGTGAATCCTTAAAACTATTTTTGTTTCCCCATGTGTCATCTGGCTTGATGGTCGTTATAACTTTTTAAGGTAACTTCATTTGAATATAGCGCTGTTTATGCAGCAAATGTTTGAGTGTCTGTTGGCCACCGACCCTGTCCCTGTGAGATAGTAGAGAAACAGCTCTGAACACGGCCCTGGCCTCAAGAGCTTGCAGTCCAGGGGAGAAGAGGGAGTAAGAAGCTTGCAGTTATTAAGAGAAGACCTGCGCGCTCTGCTGTCATGGAGATGAGATTCATTAGGCAGTGTATTCCCAAACTTCCCTCTGTTCCCAACCCAAGCAGGATTTTGTTTTTCGCCTGTTTTGCTTTGCCTCCTCCCGGTCCACCAGGGAGATTCTGTTTTTGCTAACCTTGACTATGGACTGCTATATTTCAAAATCAAGAGACTGGGTAGAGAGAGATTTAAAAAAGTATGAGGAGGGAACCAGCAGTTAGCATAATGGCTATGTCGCTGAACTCCCACGTAGTCGACTGTGGTTCGCGTCCTGGACCCGATGGCTTAAAACTCACGCTGGGCGCGTGTGTGTGCGTGCCCAAGATCCCAAGAGGAGAATGGAGGAGAAGGGATTGTGGCGTGACCATCCCCCCTGGGGGGTGATTTCTCGCTTTCTGTCTCTCTGTCTCTCTGTCTGTCTGGCGAGCGCACATGCCCTATAGCAAAAAAAAAAAAAAAACCTCTCCAAAAAAAAAAGTATGAGGAGAGACGGGAGCATTGTTTTCTTCTAGATTCGTTTCTGAGCTTCATTATTTATTAAGTTTTTTGCTATAGGATGCATGTACTTGGTGGATGTGGGCAGAGAGAGAGAGACGGAAAATGAGAAATCACTCCCCAGAGAGACCAGCAGTTAGCGTAATGGCTATGTCGCTGGACTCCCATGTAGTCGACCACGGTTTGCATCCCAGACCTGGTGTCTTAAAACTCATGCCAGGCACGTGTGCGTGCGTGCCCAAGATCCCAAAAGGAGAATGGAGGAGAAGGGATTGCGGCATGGCAATCCCCCCTGGGGGGTTATTTCTCGCTTTCTGTCTCTCTGTCTCTCTCTGTCTGTCTGGCAAGTGCACACGCCCTATAGCAAAAACATCTCAATAAAAAAATGAAATCACTCCCCAGAGAGGATGGCCACGCTGCAGTCCTTCTCCTCTATTCTCCTCTTGGGATTTTGGGTATGCACACACATCTGCCCACCATGATTTTTAAGCCACTGGATCCAAGACTTGAATCATATAGTCAACCATGTGTGATCCAGCACCTTAACCTCCATGCTACCTTCTGACCCAGAGATTCACCATTTTTAAGAACCATATTGGTGGGTAAAGTGAAAAAGACACTTAAACAAGAAGTTGAGGGACCAGCAGATGGTGTAACCGTTACATTGCTGGACTCCTACATAGTTGACGCAGTTCAAGTCCTGGACTTAAAACTCACACCGGGCACATGTGCATGTGTGCTTAAACTCAACAGGTTTTCAGAATGGAGGAGAAGGAATTGCAGTATGACCATCCCCTTGGGGGGTGATTTCTTGCTTTCTATCTCTTTCTGTCTTTCTGGCAAGCACACACGTCCTATAGCAAAAATCTCTCTCTTAAAAAACTAGAGAGGCTTAGCCATCACCCACAGAAACAGATAAGCAAGCTGGAGAAGCCAACCTACCTTGGATCAAAACACAAGTCCATGGGAACCAGCAGTTAGCATGATGGCTGTGTCGCTGGACTCCCACGTAGTCGACCGCGGTTCGTGTCCCGGACCCAGTGGCTTAAAACTCACGCCGGGCGCATGTGCGTGCGTGCCCAAGATCCCGAGAGGAGAATGGAGGAGAAGGGATTGCAGCGTGACCATCCCCCCCTGGGGGGGTGATTTCTCACTTTCTGTCTCTATGTCTCTCTCTGTCTGTCTGGCGAGCGCACGCGCCCTATAGTGAAAAATCTCTCCAAAAAAAAAAAAAAAAAAAGGCAAGCGTGTGTCCTAATTCCTCCTGACACAGGGTCTGGCTCATTCCCTCAATCCCAGAAACATGGAGATTCCCCCCACCCAAGATTCACCCCCTACTCCAAGATTTTGCTAGTCTGTGGCCTAGACAGGCAATCACAGTAAACAAGGATACATTTCCCAGAGTCTGGGACATCCTGTGATGCAGCCCATATGCAGTTATCAGCACAAGGCTCCATGTGTTGTGTATATGTTGTGAAAACTAGCTGCATTCCGACATCTCCTCCAGCATGAGACGAGTGCTGAGTGTATGCATACAGAGGACCAGACTCAGCTATTTAGACCGTCACACAACCGCTCCAACATACATGTCTCTCAGGAAGCCAAAAACAACTTTCCACACTACATTCAAATTTGGGAAAGAAAGACCCTCTAAGCCTACTTATGGGGCCAGGTGGTGATGCAGTGGTGCACTTAGTCCATGGGACAGGTCCTGGATTTGTGTCATGGAACCTCCCTGACCACGCCAGGTGCACCCGTGCCCCCGAGTTCTGGGGCAGCTGGAACTGAGGTAAATCGCAGCGTGAAGAACCTACTGGGTGCCTGCCTTTCTCACTCTCATAAACTTTTTTTTTTTAAAAATCTACTAAAAGTTACACTCTGATTGCTAATCACTGAATTCCCGATATGAAATGTCTGAATTAAGATTAGCAGTGATTTACAAACTTGATATCTTTTCTTGTTACTTCTATTCAATGTTATATTGGACTTTCTAATAAAAAAGATAAAGGTACAAAAATATATCCAGATTGGAAAGGAAGGAGTAAAATTATCTCTATTCACAGAGCCCATAATCTGGTACTCAGAAAATCCTAAGGAATCCTCTAAAAACTATTAGAACAAATAAAGTCAGTAAGGTTGCACGATATGAAAATCAATAAAAAAAATGAAATTAACAAAACAATTTTATTCTCAAGTATTTTATTTTATTCTCAAATTACTTGAGAATAAATTTTATGAAAGAAGTACAAAACTTTTATACTCTGAAAACTATAAAATATTGTTGATGATAAATTAAAGATTTAAATAATTGGGAAATCATCTTATGGCCTTGGACCAGAAAACTTTATTTTCTTTTAAAGAATTATTTGCTTTATTTATTGTTATTATTTTAATAATTATTTTATTTAACTTTATTTATTTATTTACTTATTTTAATTTGACCAGAGAGGGACAGAGTGAGAGAGAGGAAAAGTGAGAAAGAAAACCACCAGGTCCAGAACTCAAACTGCAGTCAGCCATGTGGGAGTCCAACACCTTAACCACCATACCACCTGGTAGCCCCTGAAACTGGATTCTTACCTCATACCATATACAAAAATTAAGTGAAAATGAACAAAAAAACTAAAACTAAAACTAAAACTTTTGGGGGTGATGAAAATATTCTAAGAATAAAACATAGGTTCAATCTTTGTGAACTTAGATTTGATACTGAATTTTTAGATATGACAAAAACGTACAAGCAACAACATAGATAAGTTGATAAAACAAATAAATTGAACCTCACACACTTTCTACTTCATAGATCATTGTCAAGAAAGCAAAAAGGCAATCCACAGAATGGGAGAAAAAACTTGCAAAGAATATACCTGATAAAAGACTTGTATATAGAATATATAAAGAACAGTTATAATTCAGCAACTAAAAAGACAAATAGCCTAGTTAAAGTATAAGCAATATATCTGAATAGACACTTTTCCAAAGAAGATATACAGCCTATAGGCATATAAAAGGTGTCCATCCTCATTAATTATCAGGGAAATGCAAACTGAAACCACAAAGTGATACCACTTCATACCCATCGGGATGGCTAAAATCATGAAGTCAGATGATAACATGTGTTGGAGATATGGAGAAACTAGAATTCTTATATACTACTGGTCGGAATGTGTAACGATCCCAACCCTTTGAACAGAAGTTTGGAAGTTCCTCAGAAAAATTAAACAGTTATTATTCGACCCAGAAAATCTTCTCCTTGTTATATACCTAAGAGACATGAAATCATACGTCCACCCAATGACTTTTACCCAAATGTTCATGGCCCGTTATTCATAATAGCCAACAGTGGAAGGGCCAGCAGGTGTCGTAGCAGTTAGGGCACTGGTCTTCCACGTGGTACACCAAGATTGGAGTCCTGGATCTGGAGGCTATTGAAATGTTCACTTCGTAAGCTAAATAATGTGATTGAATGTATATAAAAAACAAACAAGCAAACAAAAAACTCACGCCAGGTACATGTATGTGCATGCCCAAAATCCTGCGAGGAGAATGGAGAAGGAATTGCAATGTGGCCACCCACCAGAGGGGTATTTCTCATTTTCTCTCTCTCTGTTTTTCTCTGTCTCTGGTGAGCATATGTGCCCTAGAGCAAAAATCTCTCTTAAAAAAATAAACAAATACGGGCCAGCAAGTGGTGTGGTGGTTAAGATGCTAGACTCCCACATGACCAAACATAGTTCAAGTCCTGGACCTGGTGGCTTGCTTTCTCACTTTCCTTATCTCTCTTTGTCTCTCTTTGGTCAAATTATAACAATAACAATAATAATAAATAAAATAATTCTTTAAAATAAATGCACACTCAAAGTGGAATAACTCAAGTGTCCATCAATTAATGAATGAAAAAATGATATGTGGCATATCTATATAATGGATAAATATTCAGCAAGAAAAAGAAATGAAATACACATGATATAACATGATGAAACTTGAAAACATATGCTAAGTGAAAGAAGTCAGTCACAGAAGTCAGTCTCCATATATTATGTGATTTCATATGAGATCTATAGACTAGCAAATACAGAGACAGAAAGTAGACTGCTGGTTGTTAGGCTGGGTAGAAGGTAATGGGAGAGGTGACAGCTGAAAATACAGGGTTTCTTTTTGGGGTGATGAAAACATTCTAAAATTGATTATGGTGATAGACACACTACTCTGGGAACATACTAAAATCCACTGGGTCTTACATTTTATGTTAATTAATTGTATGTTATAGGAACTATAGCTCAATAAAGCTGTTACAAAAACTAGATCCTTTTGGGCCCGTGGATGGCATAGTGGTTAAGGTGTTGGACTCCCACATGGCTGACCCTGGTCCAAGTCTTGCACCTGGCAGCTTGCTTTCTCACTTACCTTCTCTCTCTTTCTCTGTCTGACTCTCTTTGGTGAGTGCATGTGTCCTGCAGCAAATTTTAAAATATTAATAATAATGATAAGCAAAATTGAAAATAAACATTCTTTTTTTTTTTTAAGGTTTTTTGCCAAGGGATGCACTTGCCAGAGAGATACAGAGAGAGGGAAAGTGAGAAATCACCCCCCCCCGCACCCAGGGGGAGATGACTGCCGCACAATCCTGTATCCTCCATTCTCTTCTCAGAATTTTGGGTATGCACACACATGCATGGCACCTGGTGTGATTTTGAAGCCTCTGGGTTTGGGACTCAAACCAGGTGGTCATGTGGGAGTCCAGCACCTTAAAGACTATGCCACCTGTTGAACCCCAAAATAAATAATTCTTAAAGAAAATTAAAAATCAAAAATTAGATCCTTTTAATGCTAAGATGAATATTCAATTAAATTGAGTAGATATTTTTGAATAGCTTTAAATATGTGTGAGTGTATGAGGAAGAATGACCAAAGTCCTCCAGAAACTTACATCAACTTGCATCTTCACTAATAGGTGAGGATTCCTGTCCCCCATAGATTGCTGTTCGGCCGGCAGGTGCTAACGTGGGCATGCCAGCTTCAGCTCTGAGTGGCTGACGTCTACTATACTGATTCTCAAACTATTTTCAATATACTTCCTAACTGTTCCCTTTATCCTGCCCAATATTCCATATTTTTGCAAAATTGATAAATTGAAAGTAATAATTAGGTTCCTTGAATGCTAAGTGAAGTTGTACATGGTTTCTGTTTTTAGGCACTAAAAGTTTCATTATATCAAAATAATATTCATATGGTAAAAATATTTAATTAGCTTGTAAATTTTAATGAAATACGTCTGTTTTTAACCCCATCTAAGTCCTATTCCCCTAGAGACAACCATTTAAGTCTTGTAATGTTTTCTGATTTTGGTTTGTCATTTGATTTTCTTTATCTTTAAATTTTCTCAGTACCTCTAAATGATGTGCATAAACCCATTTCTTTTTTCTTCATTTCAGAGAGATTTTTGCTATAGCATGTGTGTGCTCGCCGGAGAGACAGAAACAGAAAATGAGAAATCACCCCCCAGGGGGGATGGCCACATCGCAATCTCTTCTCCTGCATTCTCCTTTTGGGATTCTGGGCACACACTCACATGCAGTTGATGTGAGTTCTAAGTCACCAGGTTTGAGACTCAAACTGCAGTTGACTACGTGGGAGTCTGCTTTACCATCTGCTGCTCCCAAACCCCGTTTTGTGATTTATCCCTTAAAGAAGCTATTTCTTGACTTCCCACTACAATAAGTAAAGATTTCGCTTATCTGCTCTCCCATCATCCACATAGTCGCTGACTATTTTACCATTAATGATTACTTTTGTAACTTTGAATAATGTATTTACTTGTGTTTGTTTGTTTGTTTTTGCTAGTTACTTGCAAAAGGATATAAGGCTCCTTTTTCTGTAGCCTTTTGTATTTTCCAAATTCTGTCATCGGCCTTGAGGACATCCATTGTCAAGGTTGATGTTAATTTATATTCTATTTTGAAATGACAATTTTATCTGGGCTGTGTCAATGCCCTGATTTTTTTTTTCTTTTTGGGGGGAGGAAGGCGGAGGAGGAGGTTTTTGCTATAGGGCAAGTGTGTTTACCAGAAAGACAGAGAGAGACAGAGAGACAGAAAGCGAGAAATCACCCCCCGGGGGGGATGGCCACACCGCAATCCTTTCTCCTCTCGGGATCTTGGGCACGCATGCACATGCACCCAGCATGAATTTTAAGCCACTGGGTCCGGGATTCGAACCACAGTCAACCACATGGGAGTCCAGTGACATAGCCATTATACCAACTGCTGTCCCCAATGCCTTGATTTTAAAAGCTGAAACTTGGTACGATATTAATGTTGCTGTGATCACTTAAATATCATCCACTGCAGGTCCAACAAATGTACTTGCTATTTCCTTTTCTTGTTTCTCCTGGAGCTTCTGATTACTTTTTTTTCCTCCTCATTACTGGTTTTTGTTTTGTTTTGTTTTGTTTTTTCCCCCATTCTCCAAAGAATACTGTCAAATGTATAAAACTTCTTTATCCATGATGCTTCCCTCCTAAACACCTAGCGCTCCCAGGCTGATGTCCCCTGGGTTTGCTATATAACTGCTTTCTGGAATTCTTTGTCTTGCTCCCAGATTCAATTCACTGTTTCAGGTCCTTAAGTATAGTTATCTATGAAAGATTCTATGAGAGCTGTACTTGGTCTGGAAATATCTTTATTCTTACTTCACACTTGATTTATGCACAGGCTAATAATCATTTTTAAATCTTGATACCAGAACGTTTCTGTTGCAAGTGTCCAAAAGCTTGGTTTTAAAAAGGAGAATTGAAGGTTATTTTGAATTGAATTGACTTCAGGTATGGTTTGATCTAGAGGCTCACAGGGTCATGTGTGCTTTGTTTCCATTTTTTTTTTTTTTTTAGGTTTTTGTCATAGAGTGGACTCTCCAGAGAGAGATAGAGACAGAGAGAGGGAAAGTGAGAAGTCACCCCTCGGGGGGATGGCCAAACCACAATTCCTTCTCCTCCATTCTCTCCTCAGAATTTTGGGCATGCATACACATGTGCCTGGCCTTGCATAATTTTCAAGCCACTGAGTCTGGAACTCAAACTACAGTCAGCCATGTGAGAGTCCAGCATCTTGTTTTTTTTATTTTTTTTTTTTAAGATTTATTTATTTTAAATTTTATTTGTAATCATTATTCTTCAATTTTGACCTGAGAGAGACAGAGAGAAAGGAACCATGAGAAAGCAAGCCACCAGATTTGGGACTTGAACCGTGGTTGGCCATGTGGGAGTCCAGCACTTTAAACTCTCCCCACCGTTTTTTTTTCTTTTAGCAAGATGCTTCTTTTCCCAATCACTGTTTTCCATTTCTAGTTATATATATATATATATATGTATATATATATTTTTTTTCCCCCTATTTATCACTCTTTGCCATTTCCCGCCTTCCTCTCACACTATTTCTGGTGTCCACAGTTGTTTTCCATTCCTTTCTCCCCCACATTTTATTGATTCACAAAATTTCTTGTATAATCTACTTTCAATAGCAAGCTCTGCTGATATATACATATCTGTGAATACCTGTCTGACTTGAGGCATGAATCTCTGAGTAGAATGAATATACTATAAGGTAGCACCTAGCTGATGCTATATAGTTACTATAGTCATTAATTATGTATTTTTTACTAAATTTTTTAATTTCAAGAAAAACAGATTTAGTTTTAATAAATCAAAGAAATGCTAAGGAAGTATGCTTTAAACTTAAAGCCAGGAAACAGGTTGGGATTTTGTTCACATAGTAGGTATGTGAACCTATCAGCAGCTCAAGACAAGACAAAAATCCTAAAAACCGGAAAATAAAGCCTAGAAGAAAATCAGCAATGTTTTAGTCAAAAGTCATAACATTCTATTTCACCAGTTCAGTCTCATATACTTTATCTTTCGTTGTGATTCAATTTTCCCAATTAAATTCTGGGATATAATATTCAACTCCAGACTTGTACCCATGATTAAGTTGGCCATTTTCTTAGTTTTTAAACTCTTATTTTTGTTGTGACTGTATCTAATTTTCCTGGTATAGCACTCTCTGCAGAACTTCTTGGAGATCTGATCTGGTGTTGGTAAATTCTTTCAGGTTTTGTTTATCTGAGAATGTTCTTGTCTTTTCTTCTCATAGGAAGGATAATCTTTCCAGGTACAGTATCCTCGGTTGCAATTGTTTTTCCCTTAACACTTTGAATATGTTTTCCCGTTCTTTCCTCACTTGCATTGTTTCCGATGAAAGATCCGCCGTCAGCCTGATGGGATATCCTTTGTAGGTAACTTGACATTTCTCTCTTGCCATTCTTAGTATCTTGTCTTTGTCTGTGGTTTCGCTCAATCTGGCTATAATGTGTCTTGGAGGAAATCTTGGGTTGATTCTATTAGGGGGCCTTTGTATTTCTTAGGACTGGATTTTTGAATAGATGTCAATGGAATAGATTGTCAATGCCCCATGGGTCTCTTCCCCTTCTGGGATACCAATTATCCCAGATGTTTGGACACTTGATGGTATCTAGTATTTCTCGTATAGTATTCTCATTTTGGGGGGCAATTTTCTCAGTCTTTTTGGTGGATTTTTCTAGGCCAGCAATTCTATCCTCTACATCTGAGATTTGATTTTGGGTATGATCTAGTCTGCTTTTAATTCTTTCAAGGGAGGTTTTGGCTTCCTATATTATAGTCTTCATCTCTAACAGGTCCATTTGATTCTTTTTTATAATGTGAATTTCCTCTTTAAGTCTTTCAAGAATTTCCTCACCTCCTGAAGTTCATCAACTCCTTTTCCTTGCCTCTTCGGTAGTTCATTGTCTCTCCTCTCTGATCTCTGTGAGCTTTGTCACCATGAAAATTCTAAATTCTTTACCTGACATTTCCATGAATTTCATCACACTGTCTGAAGATAAAGACGAGTTATTATTTTTCCTTGGAGGAGAGGTGTTTTCTTGTTTTTCCATATTTCTTGTGACCCTGTGGTGATTTCTAGTCATCTGATGGATGGTACATTTCTTCTAATTCTTGAAGTCTAATCTGAATGTTCAGAGGCATGAAGGAGGAGGTGATCTGCGCTCTCTATTCCGTTCCATTCTCACTCTTTGTGCATTACAATCAGTGGAAATATAGGAATATTCTGATCCTAATTGTATTCAGATGTTTAGATCCTGTTCGCTTGGATCTGTCAAGACATTTACCATGTAGGAGCTGAGAAACCAATGAGTAAAGATAAAGAAAAAGAAAAGAATTAGAGAAAAGGAAAAAAGAAATATAAAAGAAAAAGAAAAAGAAAGATGATAAAAAAAACCGAGATTTTAATTTTAAAAAGCAAAAATTGAAAACCATGTGGCATGCTTGTGCATGCATGAGACTTTCAACCATGTTTTCCAAGCAAAATAGGGGACTCAATTGGAGAAGGTGACAAAGATGTTACCTTCATCCCACATGTAGAAGGAAGTTTGCCAGGGGCCACTCTGCTACAGACACAGCTATTCCTGGGTCACCTTTAAGCATGCAACCACTACTGATAATTCCATTGGTCACATAACTATCAATATGCCATTCCTCTTTTCAGCTCAGAGAAACAAGAAATAATACTTCTTAGAACTATAAAGAAAGAACCCAATTATGAACAACAAAAAAATTATTTATCCCAGTCTCAAAGGGAAAAAATGATTACAGAATTTCTTTAAGAAATTACCCATCTACCAATAAATTTCTTAACTCATGCAACCATTTAATTATGACTTCCTGTCTCCTGAGTAACTGATTTTGAAGCAGCCAATACAGACTGCAAGAGGGCAGACTCTGGAGCTGAATGAGTCCTGATTCAAAAGCCAGCTCTTCTATTTATTCAGATTTCTTCAGTCCCAGTATCTTCAGATGTAAAAGGAAATTAATACCCAGTTTGTGGTCATGATAAGAATTAAATGATATATATAAAATCCTTAATCAATAGGCACACAAATTCCTTAAGCATACTTGGCAGAGGATAAATACTTAATTTACAATATAAATTATTATTGTTTAAAAATTAATTTAGCGGTCCACACTAGTACACAATGAAAATATACTTTTCCCCATTTAAGAATAACTTAATTTTTTTTTTTTTCGAGAGGTTTTTGCTATAGGGCGCATGCGCTCACTAGAAAGACAGAGAGAGAGACAGAGAGACAGAAAGCAAGAAATCACCCCCACGGGAGGATGGCCATGCTGCAATCTCTTCTCCATTCTCCTCTTGGGATCTTGAGCACACACACATACACACCCGGCGTGAGTTTAAGCCACTGGGTCCAGGACTTGAACTGTGATTGACTACATGGGAGTTCAGCAACATAGCCGTTATGCTAACTGCTGGTCCCATGAATAATTTAACTTTTCATATTTTTTTCTTCTCATTTAGATAAGTGAAACTCAAAAATATTAATATGGAGACTGGCTCCATGGTGTGGCAGTAGCATACTGCTCAAGAGAAGCCAGATCTCTTTTGGCTGGCATTACTCCACTTTGAGTGAGGATCACGTGCTCCACTGCAATACGGCAGAGCAGGTGTGTGCTATGTCATAAATATAAAGGACCAGTGGGTGTGTGCAAATAGACACCTGAGATCTAGGCTCACATCATAACAACATGCTCTCATGAGAGCTAAAGAACTCACACCAGTGAGACAGCCTTTATCTGTTCTTGAGGGTGGTACTCCCATGATCCAAACACCACTTGCTAGGTCCCACCTCCCAACACCAGCATATGGGAATCAAATCTCGGGGTCAGCAGGTGGTGTGGTGGTTAAGGTGCTGGACACTCCCTCATGGCTGACCACAGTTGAGTCCTGGTCCTGGTGGCTTGCTTTCTCACTTTCCCTCTCTCTTTGTGTCTCTCTCTGATCAAATTTTAAAAGTAAATGAATGAATAAATAAAATTAAATAATTCTTTTTTTTAAAATCTCAACATGAGAGTACTGATGGTGCAGTGGAAAAACACTTGCTTGAGGAAGGACTCCCTGCTTCTGGTCCAAAGACTACCCTGAGTATACTGGGCATGTGCTCGCCCGTGATCTGAGCTGAGAGCTGGGGATGTGGCATTGGGGTCCTGTTAGAGGGCAGTGTGTCTTTCTTTCTCTCTTTCTGTCTCTGTCTCTCTCTCTGTATGTCTTTCTCACAAATAGAAGAATAAACTTAAAAAAACTTCAACCTGAGTTCCAGAAGGGACACACACACACAAATAACATTACCAAATATATAATAATTTTATTAATGTTTCTTGAATTTTGGGAAAAAACTATATTCTTTCATTATAACACAGAAGTAATTTTTTTCAGATTCTATAAATGCTCATTTTAAAATTTAAAAAAATGCTTTATTTATTTATTTTGAGAGAGAGACTCAAGTCCCCTAAGCAAAGCCTCACACCACGATCCCCCTGCCCCCAGTCTTCCCAGCCAGCGAAGACCATGGGAACGTGAATGTGCACCATGACTGGGACTAAATACTCATTTCATAGCAAAGTTTTAAAACTCGGATTTTGTTTTGTTTTGTTTCTCTCTAGGGCACATGCACTCACTAGAAAGAGACAAAGAGAGAGGGAAAGTGAGAAATCAGCCCCCAGGAGGATGGCCAAGCCACAGTCCCTTCTCTTCCTCTCAGGATTTTGGGTATACACGCTCATAGGACGGGCGTGGTTCTCAAGCCATCAGGTGTGGGACTTGAACGGTGAAGCCTGCTATGTGAGATCTATGCACGCTCATAGGACGGGTGTGGTTCTCAAGCCATCAGGTGTAGGACTTGAACGGTGAAGCCTGCTATGTGAGATCCAGTGCCGTAAACTCCACACTGCCTGCAGGTCCTAAAACCCAGCTTTTTAAAGTTTTCTAAGCATTGGGACCAGCAATTGGCATAATAGCTATGTCGCTGGACTCCCACGTAGTTAACAGTGGTTCGAGTCCCGGACTCGGTGGCTTAAACTCATGCCGGGCGTGTGTGTGTGTGTGCCCAAGATCCCGAGAGGAGAATGGAGGAGAAGGGATTGCGGCGTGGTCATGCCCCCTGGGGGTGATTTCTCGCTTTCTGTCTCTTTGTTTCTCTCTGTCTGTCTGGCGAGCGCATGTGCCCTATAGCGGAAAAAAAACCAAACACTCCATAAAAATAAAAATAAAGTTTTCTAAGCATTTATATAGTGTGCCTTTGCCCAGTAGCTTCTCTCTTTCTCAATCTACAATTGTACTCTTGTTCTTGTGATGGAATCCATTTAAACCCAGGATATGACCTGAACTTTTTGTGGTGTAAAATCTTTGCATACCTGTTTCTAGAAGAGTCTGGTACATAGGTGCCCACAAATATTAGTTAAAAGAATTAATGAATGAGAAAGCACATCTAATCAAAGTAGTTCAAGTCTGTTCTTCCTGTCTCCTTTTATTTTTACAGGTTTCCTTTATTCCATATTTAAGATCAATATCTAATTTTTCATGGCGAAAAATTTCATGGAGATTTTTCAGGAATTTATTGTTGACCATGTTTTTGGCCTGCTTTTTAATCCACTCAAATCCTGACTGTTCATTTATTAAGGGTAGAGTTAACCTATGGAAGAATGTTTCCTATATGTGATTACATTAAAGGAATTCATGAAGTGTCAGTTTTCTCAAACTCCCAAAAATGTCCTAAGGTCAATTCCCTGGAGGAACTCACTGATGCTTACAAACCAGCTGTGAGGGTATCATGCTGGACAAGAAAGATGATTTGGTGGGGCCAGCAGATGGCATAATGGTAATGTCGCTGGACTCCCACATAATTGACTATGGTTCAAGTCCCAGACCTGGTGGCTTAAATTCACGCCAGGTGCATGTGCATGTGTGCCCAAGATCCTGAGAGCAGAACGGAGGAGAAGGGATTGTGGAGTGGCCATTCCACAGGGAAGTGATTTCTCGCTTTCTGTCTGTCTCTCTCTGTCTGTCTCTCCAGCGAGCACACATGCCCTCTAGAAAAATCTCTCTAAAAAAGAAAAGTGACCTGGTTCCCTAACAGCTGGTGACAAGTTAACCTCTCATGATGTTCAGCGAATGAATGCAAAATAAATAATAATAATAATAAATAGTCTAGTCGATTTTTCACAATTGACAAATCAGTACTGGCACATTATTACTAACTACAGGGAGTTTTCCCCTAATTCCCCCACCCCGTTTTTTAAAAGAATTATTTTATTTAACTTTATTTCTTTATTGTAATTTGACCAGTGAGGGACAGAGTGAGATAGAGAGCGAAAGTGGGAAAGCAGGCCTCCAGGTCTGGGACTGGAACCATGGTCGGCCATGGGAGTCCATTGCCCTTGACCACCATGCACCTGCCAGCACCCCCAAATCCCCTTTTATATTCCAAGGTCCCATCAAGATCCCTCATTTCATTCAGTCATCATGGCTCCTAAGGTTCATGCTGACTGTAATTGCTTCTCAGACTGACGTATTTTTGGCGACCTTAACATTTTTGAGGTGTTCTGGTGATTGAGTTTTAAGATTATTACTGAGCATGAATAACAATAAAATTTTAAATAAGTAAATAGATAAAAGAGGGGCAGTTTCTTTTATCTAAATCAGATGATAAGCCAAACAAAGTGAAGCCATTTTTGGATGAATCGGTTTATTACAGCACACATACAGAGGCAAAAAAAGGGGAAGTAGCAAAACATTAGCAAAAGCTAGCAAGAGAGAAACTGAAAGTAAGATAAATGGTAGGAGTGTTTAGTACTAGTTTTTGAACAAAAACCTTGTATCCCCAGAAGGAAGTTTAAGACGCCTTGGAAGGGACCAGCAGTTAGCGTAATGGCTATGTCGCTGGACTTCCACGTACTCAACCGCAGTTTGCGTCCTGGACCCGGTGGCTTAAAACTCACGCCGGGCGCGTGTGTGTGCGTGCCCAAGATCCTGAGAGGAGAATGGCGGAGAAGGGATTGCGGCGTGACCATCCCCCCTGGGGGTGATTTCTTGCTTTCTGTCTCTCTGTCTCTCTCTGTCTGGCGAGCGCACGTGCCCTATGGAAAAAAAAAAAAAAAACTCTCCAAAAAAAAAAAACAAAAAAAAACGACTTGGCAGACCAGCCTCAATGTGTTCCTCATATGGGTCCAGAATGCTGTCAGCTCTGAGAGTCCCCGGCTGCTGCCGCCATGTACTCATACCGGGCAGAGTCACAGCAAGACAGGTCTCAGGGTCAGTACAAAAATCACTTCTATTCAGAACTTTGATGACATGGGGGGATTCAGGCATTGATTTTTAGGAGGAAAACATCTAGACATCAACTTTTTCTAATTTTCTGGAGGGAAAAATTCCAGGTGCCAGTATTCTTATCAGAGCAGGGCATACGTGTCACAGTGGTCACTTAAAGTTATGACATCCAGTCTGGAGGGAAATGTCCCAGATGCCAACTTCCCTTGTATCAGCGTGCACACCTTGCATTTTGACTCTGCACAGCGGGTTCGTTAGAAGGGAATCCACATGCGCAGAGCCAGCCTAGCCAAGCCGCGGACTTCATGCTCCAGCAATGCCAGCTCTACATCCAAGGGCTTATTCCCTAAGCTGCACTTACAGGTACAACTTACACACACACACACACACACACACACACACTTTTTGCAAGAATCACGGTATGGCAAAATGTACATCACCTCAGAGAGCCTCAGCAGTCAGGGGCCTCCCCACACCCCCAGCCACCTCCACAGTACAGAGCCCTGGCAGGGAGGAGATGGCAAAAGCAAAGGAAAGCCGGTGGTCCGCCCTTCATAGAAACATCACCGAAGGGTCTGGCCTCGTGGAAACCTGTCTGGCTTGATTTATGGGGCAAGCCTGGCTTTGCCTAGCATTTCTTTTTTCCCTAAAATTAAACTTCTATTCTGACTTACATCAGCTGTTTTGTTCTTTTTAAGGACACAGTCCCCTTCCACCTCTCCCCTACCCCAGAGACTTGAGGCTTAATTTGCATCTGTCATGAGGTGCTGATAGACGGGAGGGTTGATCTGGCTGCTAATACTGGCAAAAGCAGTGGAGTTTTCCCAACAGGATGAATATCCTGCGTCGAATGAAAGCGAGACTTTAAAAATTGGCTTCTACTCTGCTACATCTAGGGCTTGTAAAATTTTACATGGTGTGGGGCCCACTTAGATGCTATACAGGGGTGAGTGATTTTTACCCAGAGAAATCTTCTCTAGTGATTCCAGTTGAGGTCTAAGTCTGACCATTCCATCAATATCACTTGACAGAGATCAGAGGTGCTGTTTCCTTTGTTGGTACTCAAGTGTGTTCAGTGCGGTACTAGCACTTAACCATGAAGATTTAACTGGGTGTCAATACTTTTTTAAAAATTGCCATAGAACAAAGGTATGTGCCAGAGACCGGGACAGAGGGAGAGGGAGAATGCATCCCCCCTTGGGACAGGGCATGCTCCAGTTCCTACTTCATTTCTCCCTCCTGTCCAGACTCTGGGCAACTTTGGACACATGTGTTTAGAAAACATGCATGTTTTTCAAGCTGGATCAGCCATGTGGGATCCAGTTTCCTTAACCGCTAAGCTATGTCCCTCAATTATTTTTTGTTTAATTTGATTTCTCCCTCTTCCCCCCTCTGTCTCTCTCTCTCTGGTGAAATACACACTCTCTGGCAAAATTCTTCTTAAAAATGAGATTGAACTATTTGTGCAAACATGAGAAAGTCTTCGAGAACTCTTCTTATGTGAAAAGAAACCTGGTGAGACAATATATGGATTGTATGATCCTCTCTATAATTTTTAAAAAATATGTGTATATACAAAAGGATTTTCAAAAGTACATACAAAAATGGAATTAAAGCACAAGTTTATTTTGGTGCAAAAAGAAATAGCAATTCATGTATACCTTTTTTGTAATACTCATTTTTCATGAACTTTTTAGAGACCTCGTGTGTGTGTGTGTGTGTGTGTGTGTGTATAAGCCAAAATGTTTTCTGAAAGACTGAAAGACCTATAAGAAACTGCTAATAACCTGAGTGAGAATGGCCAGAAGAGGGTGTATTACTTCTTATTTTACAACTTTTTGTACCGTGTGAAGTTTTTATTATGCACATGAATTATTTTTTAAATGTAAGTTATCAAAGTTAGCTAGGTGGTAATACCATAGAATATTAGCATGTTTTTCATAGTTTTATGCATGAAAGAAATACTACCAGGACCAGCAGTTGACATAATGGCTGTGTCACTGGACTCCCATGTAGTCGACTGTGGTTCGAGTCCTGGACCTGGTGGCTTAAACTCACGCCAGGCACGTGTGCGTGCGTGCCCAAGATCCTGAGAGGAGAATGGAGAAGAAGGGATTGTGGTGTGGCCATCCTCCCAGGGGGTGATTTTTCTCTTTCTGTCTCTCTGTTTTTC
>NW_006205008.1:1176915-1185555 GCF_000334495.1 Tupaia belangeri chinensis
GCAGAACCCTCCCCCCCCCAAAAAAAAAAACAAAAAAAAAGAAGAAGAAATGCTACCAAATGTAATTTTTAAAAGAATTATTTAATTTTATTAATTATTATTCACTTATTTAATCCCATTTGTTATTATTATCTTTCAATTTGGCCAGAGAGAGAATGGGAAAGTAAGAAAGCAAGCCACCAGGTCCAGGACTCAAACCACAGTCTGCCATGTGGGAATCCAGTGCTTTTAACCACCATGCGACCTGTTATTTTTTAAAATTTGCTCTAGGACACATGGGCTCACCAGAAAGAGATAGAGAAAGAAAGAGAGAAAGAAAGAAAGAAAGAAAGAAAGTGAGAAAGCAAGCCACTAGGTCTGGGACTCAAAACCCATCCACATGGGGGAGTCCAGCACCTTAACCATCACACCATCACACCACCTGCTAGTCTCTCAAATGTCATTTTTAAATGCAGCAATTCTGGAAATATAGTTCTAACAACTTAGGGGTTAAATTTCAAAGTTTGTTTCTATAAAATAACTTACAAATGATACATTCCAAGCTCTTCTAGTCTAGTAGAAATGACCATCGTGCAAGAAAACATTTGATCTGATGTGAAATGGTAGATACTGAAAACCTGTTGAGTTTGGGTATAGAAAGTTGTTTCAAAGTGTTATAAACTAGAATTAGTGCTTTTAAAAAGACTGTTAGAGAAATATTTTTAAAAATGAATACATGATGACTTTATGAAAAAATACATAAAATAAATATGCATAAACTGTAGGCAAAATACATTTCCTAGTGTTTTTCTTTGATGACACATAGTTTTTCAGAGTTTCATTACATGTACAGATTTACTCAAAGATGTCATCATTTGCTACATTTTAAAGAAAGCAATACCTCTAAAGGAGACATTTAAAGATGCTAAATTATAAACACACAATACATGTTTTCCTTTCATGAGGTAGTTGTTTCAGTCATTCTCTATTTCCTTGCTTCTACCTAGTAATTACAAATCTGTGGGTAAAATTACTTGAACACAGCCCCCTGGACTTCCAGTTAACACACAATGTCATTTCGCTCCCCATAACCTCAGCCGGCACTGCAGATAACGCCAGCACACATAGTCTGCTTGGACTTGTTGATTAACTGATGGATTATGAAGTAGGAGAGCAGCAGATTCTGGTGTATATCACTTCCATAAAATTAATGATCATCTCAAAAGTGGTTCCAGTCTCCATTCAGCAGGGCCTGGGAGGTCATGTTCACTCAGCTTGAGGTTTTTCTCTGATTAAATATAGCCTTGGTGTTTTTCCTTGACATTGAATTTCAAAGACAAGTTGGTGTGATTGCTCTTGAAGAAACAAGTGAGTTTTGCATTTGTGATTTATGAAG
The DNA here is from genome assembly GCF_000334495.1 of Tupaia belangeri chinensis. NCBI lineage: Eukaryota > Metazoa > Chordata > Mammalia > Scandentia > Tupaiidae > Tupaia > Tupaia belangeri. The sequence goes on from NW_006205008.1 coordinate 1,178,291, forward strand.
GAATTTAGTGCCTAGTGGTGAAAGAAAGGAAGGAAGTATGGGTACTTTGGACAGAGACATGGGACTTCCATGAGGCTAAGAATTCTGCACATTTCCTAAGAGTTGTTTTTTTTGGGGGGGGGAGAGGTTTTTGCTATAGGATGCGTGTGCTCACCAGAAAGACAGAGAGATAGAAAGCGAGAAATCACCCCCCAGGGGGGATGGCCATGCTGCAATCCCCTCTCCTCCATTCTCCTCTCGGGATCTTGGGCACGCCACGCACACGTGCCTGGCATGAGTTTAAGCCACAGGTCCGGGATTCGAACTGCAGTTGACTACATGGGAGTCCACCGACATAGCCATTACTCCAACTGCTGGTCCTGTTCCTAAGAGTTTCAGGACACTTACAAAGTTTATTCATTTATTTGTCACAGTGAGTCAGAGAAACGGAATGAGAGAGACCACACCTTTAATAGGGACTGGATGCCCCGATCTCCCCCAGTCTCAGCCAGGTGGGGTCATAGGCATGCACGACCTTGGCATGCTCAGGGAGGTCTCTGGGAACAAGCCCGCAACCCTCCCATGTGGCTCTGCCTCACAGGGGGCATCTTTTCACTGTGGCACCACCATCCAACTGCAAGTCCTGGACAAACGTTTAAAAACATTCTCTTCTGAGCCAAAACTTCAGAGGGGTGTCAAGTCGTGCTATATTAATTCAGTCTGTTTGAAGTGAGCAGTCAACTTCCAGGGAGACTATTTTACTATTTTAACCTTTTTTTTTGGTAGGAATTGACTTTCACCACAAATGCATTTCAATGAAATATACCCAAATATTTGCTGAGAAAATATCTGCTTAGATCAGTGGCGAGTTCAACCTAAAATCCACTCTTGGCCATGGCACCAAAGGCTCCCGCTGCGATATCAGAGTAAGCATTCAGTATGTTGCATGAATTTTGGGAAAAAGGTTTTCCTTTCTGGGTTCATACGCTCTCCTTGCAAACTTGCTCTTGAGTTTTATCCTTCTCCTCCATGCTAGCCCAGTTGGAACTATAGCTGCGATGTGTTTCAAGTGCCGCTTCAGATTTTAACCCTCCACTACCTGTTTTGGTCGTGATAAACCTAATAATATTTTCTCTCACCCCAATTCTATTTCCATCTACCACAAGACGCTCTGTATCTACATCCAAAGCGAGATTTTTGTTTAGCTCACTTGTGCATCTTTAAAAGCCCTGAAAGTTGGTGTGTTTATTGTCTCTCGACTTTGGAGAGTGCAGGCTCGAGTACCTCCCGTGACCTTTTGCCCCTGTGGACCCTTGTGTGTAAACAGTATTGCTTCAGCAAACTGCATCTCTCCAGACAGGGCAGGGAGCAACGCTTTTCCAGAGGGAAACCTCATTCTGAATGCATTTCGCTACACATCTCCTGGCCCCCCAATTGTTGGTGTTAGCGCCAAAAACGTCATTTCTCCTCCAGAGGATCTCATTTTTAGAGGAGCATCTTCAAAAGAACAAACGGATAGACACGTTGCATGCATCTTGCAATGAACTTCCAGTCCTCGTTTTCACCAGGTCTGATGATTCTCACTCTCCACATTGTAGGGGCTATGTCTTCATGTTTAGCATCCTCTCAAATGAAAAAAAAAAAAATTCCTGCCTTCTCATTAAGTTGGCTTTTGGCTTAGATATCGATACCCCTTCACACCCCAATATCCCCATCTTAAATCCTTAGGAAAGCAGCTCAGGCTGGTTTCTAGCTAGCAGTTTGTCAGGAGAAAGTTCCACTGATTTCCATGGCTGGTCTGACCCCCAGCAGGCACCCTTGAAGCTCCATGGCAGACTGAGCAGAGACCTGGCGTTCACTCCGGACCAGGAGAAGAGCTCGGGCTCCGGTCAGAGCAATCCCCAGAGGGCACGCTCACTCAGGGAGCCTCATGGCCCCCTCTGTAGGATGCTTGGCTCTGAATGTAGCTTCCTGGAGTGATCCCTTCGCTCAGAAACTAACCCTAGGTTGAGGGAAGAAGTCCAGAGAGAGGCAAATCATGCTTCTCTGCTGTCCCACGTTCACATTTGCTTTCCCGGCGTGGGAGGCCAGACATAGCTCTCTCTTGCCTTAGGGACCAGAATTGGCAACCTTGTGCAAGACTGTGTGTCTTTCTAGCACCGTGTTTTACCGAATCACTTGAATTGAAGTGCCTCCCGGCTTGCCTTGGCCTCACTCTCCCTGTGCACCCTCTAAGGCTTTCAAGCTTAAGAAAGCATGTGTTGAGGACTTTCTGAGTTCTCTGCCCGGTGCCGGTGATATGGTGATGCTTTTAGACAGACAAAACTGTCCATGATCCTCCAGGACTGTAAGGTCCCCCCTACAAACGTTCATGGGATTTTGAATCTCAAGGAAGAAAAAGCATAAAATATGCAAATAGCAAACAAAATGAAGAGTTCAGACAAAGAAATCAATGCTGGCCGTGGAATGGGGGGAGGCATCTTCCTGCAGGAGGAAGGGGGTCATTGAAGTTGGTGAGGGTTTGCCCATAGAAAGGGCAGCCAAGCTTTCATGAGCTGAGATATAAAATTGTGGGCAAGCCCTGGGTAGGAGGAGGAAAGCCTTTCCCAAGTGAGGAGTAGAACCATGTACCGAGGCTGCCTGAGACAAGTCCGGAGCAGACGCCATGTAAGTGACAAGCAAACATCTAGAATAACGAAGTTAGGTTTAGCAAACATCAATTGCTGAATTTCCAAGGCAGGTAGTTAATTTATTTTGTGACCAATCATGGCACTAAATCCATGTGTTAGTAATCATACTTATTTCAAGTATCACTATTGCACAGGTTAGTTGCTAAAACATTGAGCAAGCAATAAAATGGGGCATCATCCACTTTCTCGGCCTCTGTACTAATCTGGATGTTCACAATCATCAGGCTCCTTTGAAAAACATTAGTGTCTCCTAACAGTCAGAGGTAGTAAAGGTCTATGTCCTCTCCTCTGTCAACCTTGCCACCAGGACGTATGCTTAAGTGAAAGCAAGTCACAGACCACATTCTCCACATATGCATATTTATTAGCAGATAAATACAAAAGTTGTCATGCAACCTCTTCCTTTCCATTCTCTGTCTTTTGAGGTAGTCTGACAAGTACTTGGCAGAAAATACGTACTTTGGTGTGGTTATGAGACATTTTTAACATCAAGGTAGGTGACGGAGGTGACGCAGGCTGTCCTCTATCAGGTGGGCATCACCCGACAGAGTTCTAGCTTTAGAGCATCCCTCCAAAAATGTTTAGCTGCGGGGCTTGCCAGATGGAGGGAGAAGGTGCCAGTGGGGGGAACCTTTGCAGCCAACCACGTGCCTCAGCAGCACCCATTTCTCCAAAGGACGTGTCTACTACTCTCTCTGATAAATAATAAATCCTCCCAGGGAGATGGCGATAGGAGTTTCGAAGCCCTCCCCTGGGTCCATTCTGGAGCTGGGATTCCTGATTAGGGTCCCTTACATGTTACCTAGCGAATGCTGACTCTCGGGCACTCGTGTGGGTGCCTGGCGTGTTTTTCAAGCTGACCGCACCGAGGATTTGATCCATCTTCTCTTGAGCAGCACACGACTGCTGTGCCACAGAGCCAGCCCTGCTCTGCTCGCACTTTAGGTCCTTCTTCCTAGAAGCCCCAGCAGCTGTGCTAGAGCTGCCTGGAGTAGAAATCTGACCCGAGTTAAAGAGCACTCCTGCTGTACACATGCAGCTCCCATGCACACTCTCTAGCACCTCCCAAGCCCACCATCGTCATCACTGTGGATGGCCGCCATTGCTCGAATCCAACCATGGTGGACTCAATGACTGATTTTGACCCAGAGACAACTACTTGGATCTGTATGTGAAAGATGCTGGGATGCACTACTTCGAGGATGAAGGACTCATTCACTGAGCATGGCGGGATGGGGGGTTTCCTACTGGGGGCAGGGCCCACTTGTCGGCTCTCTCTGGATTACCCATGCTGAAGACAGCTACTTTATCCAAGGTTGCAAGTTCCTGGGGTAGTCTGCATGCAAAGACTGGTCCATACGGGGCTATGAGGGTCTGGCCCCTTGCACCACACCTTGGCGGGTCCATTCAACTCCAGAAATCTCACCCTTTCCCTGTTTAATCTTGCTTCCTTCCCTTTGCTCACGGATGCTGGTGCCACGTGCTCTCTCCAATAAACCTCCACAACAACCTCCTTCACAGAATCTGCCTCACACACTCCATGGAATTATTTACTCTAAATTCAGAGACTTGCAGGAATGTCTGTGCATCCTGGCATCCTTGCAGCATTTGTGGCATTTCCATACCAGGAAAAATGCTTAAGACTCCTGAAACAGGGGGACCCCAAAACAGAGGAGCCCAGGCTATAGAACCACACAGGCGGGGGTCCTTGGGGCCCCACTCTGTCTGCACTGTCTCTTCCACAGAGACCTGCATCTGTTTCAGGACGCTGTGTCTAGATTTGGACCACTTGTTCAGTTGCCCCAGAAGCTGATCTTTAAGAACTCTGTCTCATATTTAGTCTCATTGGCGCTAAAATGCAGATGCACAGGTTGAAAGAATCGAATAATTCTGCAGAGCTTATCAGATGGAAACTGCTGTTTGAGCACTGGCATCTGTTCTCACCTTCTTCCATAGCAGAGCTTCAGCGTTTTAGCTCAGTACACCCCTTGCGGCTTCACAGCTTCCCTCACAGCTTAGGGACTGCATGCCCACATTCTGGCCAAGGGATAGATGCCCGCTTCTGGGGCTTGTGCCTGTTGTTCCCCCTTCCCTTGACTGGGATGATAAGAACTATAATGGCTTCCTTGGTCCTTGAGACAGGAGCCACATTCAGAGGGTCATAACAACAACCTTTCACATCTGATTGCTTCTCCCTGATTCATGTCAAACAAGATAAACTTATCTAGTTTAGGCCTCTCTACCTTGGGGTCATTTCACTAAAGCAGCTTAGCTGTGCTTTCATTCATAGTGCTAGTCTAAAAAAATAAATAAAAAAAGCATAGTCCTCCCCATTCTCTTCTTTTTCCAGAAACGATCACTGTGAGTTTAAATAATATACATCTAGAGGCCAGCGGGTGGCATGGTGGTTAAGGTGCTGGATTTCCATATGGCTGGCTATGGTTTGAGTCCCGCACCCAGCAGCTTGAAAGTCACGCTGTGCACATGTGCGTACGCGTCCAAAATCCCAGGAGGAGAACAGAGGAGAAGGGATTGCAGTGTGGTCATTGCCCCACAGGAATGATTTCTCATTTTCCCTCTCACTGTCTCTGTCTCTCCCTAGTGAGTACCTGCACCCTATGGCAAAAACCAAAAGTAATAATAGCATACATCCAAATGATATTTGTTATTTAGGTGTTATTTATTGAATTTCCAATTTGGAAGATGAATATTTTACTCTCTTCTCCCACCCTCATCATACCCACCCCTTCTTTCTCTGAAAATAGTTGTATTGTAATTTTGAATAGTTCATTGGCATTTGTATAATTATGACAATCCAAATGGCATATGAAACAGACCCTACTGAGTGTACTATAGAAAGCATTTTGTTTCTTGAATGACAACTTCCTTTTTTTATTGCCAGAAGGCACATACACTCATGAGAGAGAGAGAGAGAGAGAGCGAGAGCACCCTGTCATACACAATGGGGCCATCCACCACCTCCATGTTTTCCCTCCATTTCTCCTTCCTCCTTCCATTCAGGATTTTTCCCATGCATGCGCATGCACCAGGTGTGTTTTTCACGTAGCTGGTGCTGGGATTCTAATTGCAGGCAGCCCTGTAGGACCCAGCTTTCCATGGACAGTGCTTAACCACTGCACTTCAGGGCCAGCTGTTGGATAACAGTTTTCTTGAATAACATTTTGTTTTTCACAGGAAACGATATTCAGCTTTTTTTTTTTTTTTTTCATTTGCTTAGCATCCCATTGGCCTAAACACTCTCAGTTGAACTAACTCCTCTCAATATGTTCGAACACACTTGGGATGCATATAGTTTCATCTGTTTGAGGAAATCTTCCCAGGGCTCTCTGGCCATCTGGGTTGTTTGCTCTCAGCCTGAGCGTGTGTTCCATCTGCCATCTTTATCTGGCCAGCACTACCGGCTCAACGCATTCGGTTGCCAGGCCACACATGCCTGGCATGTTTCCTTCGGTCTAACCTGAGAGGGCCCCGCGCATGGGTGTTCTCCTTGGCAGGCATTTTCTCTTGAGGGTATTAGTAACGCACAATGGAGAGAGTGGAAATCTCCAAACTGAACAAATGTCTTCCTTCCTGGAGTTCAGACTTAAAATTCTGATAGGCAGAATAAGGGACACCAGTGAAGTGCCTCCACAAAAACACCAACTCAAGATACTACTGTTAAACGGCTTCACATTTAGTATTGTTCAGCTATACCATTGTGCATGGCTACTGGCCAACCTTCAATTTGACAGACCCCCCAGATATTTTGGGTATGGTACAAAATCTTTTGGTCATTGTCCAAATACAGGGTTAGGTATCACTCTTACCGAGAATAACTGGAATCCAGACAGCCAAGTTTAGAGCTTAAACAGATCCCCACTTCCTCAATGTCCTTTATCGGCAACACAGTCAAAGCCTTCCCCTCCGCACCGTTAGGAGATTCTGGGAAGACCACTTTCCTTGGCATATTTTATTACAAGATTAAACTGTGGAGACTTGGGGGGGTTGTACATAAAGGAAACAAACAGGTCAACAATTATCAGGTTCATTTTCCCTTCAATTATCTTTTATAAATTCCAGTATGATTTGGATGCTTGAACAACCAATGTGGTTTGATGAGAATTTGTGAATGGAGAATAGCCAAGGAGATGGGATTGAAGATTACTTTTTCCCACTTGGGGCTGAAGTGAAGCTAAACCACTAAATTCAGCTTCCAAACACACACACACGCGCACACACACACGCACACACCCACACACCCCAACATCAACACACAAACTCAATGCCTGAGAATTCCAATTTGGTTATTGACATTTCAAAATAATATGGAAGAAGCTTGTTAAGAGTTGAACTCTGGGGATCGGCAGTTAGCATAATGGCTATGTGGCTGGACTCCCATGTAGTCGACCACGGTTCAAGTCCCAGATCTGGTGACTTAAATTCACGCCAAGCGTGTGTGCATGCGTGCCCAAGATCCCGAGAGGAGAATGGAGGAGAAGGGATTGCGGCGTGGCCATCCCCCCTGGGGGGTGATTTCTCACTTTCTGTCTCTCTGTCTCCCTCTGTCTTTCTGGTGAGTGCACGTGTTCTATGGCA
>NW_006205008.1:1186144-1186362 GCF_000334495.1 Tupaia belangeri chinensis
TCCAAACACACCCACACGCGCACACACACACGCGCACACACACACGCACACACACACACACCCCAACATCAACACACAAACTCAATGCCTGAGAATTCCAATTTGGTTATTGACATTTCAAAATAATATGGAAGAAGCTTGTTAAGAGTTGAACTCTGGGGATCGGCAGTTAGCATAATGGCTATGTGGCTGGGCTCCCATGTAGGCGACCCCGGGTC